>NC_054712.1:1327065-1397065 GCF_016097555.1 Gigantopelta aegis | reverse complement strand
CTTAGAGATAATCTCCATCTCATGAAGTGGCACAAAAACTGTTATTCGAAATTCACAAACCCCGATCATCTCAGACGATTAAAGACTCGTTTTGAATCACGTTTCAGTAGTGGAAGGAGCACACCATTGTTTTGTGAGGAACGATTATCAAGGTCTCACATTGCTCCTGTCGATTGGAACAATTGTATGTTTTGTCAGACTGTTAAAGATGATAAACTACATAATGTTCAGACACTCCAAACATCGGCAAAGATATTACGTCTAGCTGTGATGGACTCTACCATGCGTTGTCATCTCGCGGGGGTGAATGACATTGTCGCAGATGAAGGGAAATATCAATTAATGTGCTATCAGATGTTCCTTAGAGCTAACCAGAAAAAAACAGATGACAATGAGGATTACGATATATCTGACATGTGCTTCTTAAATCTGGTTGATGAAGTGCGGTCGGGTCTTGCCAGAGGTGGGATATATTCACTCAGTTCCATCTGGCAGCGATATAGTGAACTATTATTAAGCATGGACACTGAGGCTTTCACATACAGAAGTAATCGTTTCAAAGAGAAATTACAACATGTTTTTGCCGATTCTGTTGACTTTGTAGCACCTTTGAATAAGAATGAATCACTTTTGATATTTCCACGTGGAAGATTTCCTCAAGTTTTACAAGGCTTTGTTAACAGTAATGAATCCAGGATATAAAAGAAAGAAAGAAGTGTTTTATTTAACGACACACTCAACACATTTTATGTACGGTTATATGGCGTCAGACATATGGTTAAGGACCACACAGATTTTGAGAAGAAATCCAGATATCGACTCCAAACCCTGAGTGAGTGCTCCGCAAGGCTCAATGGGTAGGTATAAACCACTTGCACCGACCAGTGATCCATAACTGGTTCAACAAAGGCCACGGTTTGTGTTATCCTGCCTGTGGGAAGCACAAATAAAAGATCCCTTGCTGCTAATCGGAAAGAGTAGCCCATGAAGTGGTGACAGCGGGTTTCCTCTCAAAATCTGTGTGGTCCTTAACCATATGTCTGACGCCATATAACCGTAAATACAATGTGTTGAGTGCGTCGTTAAATAAAACATTTCTTTCTTTCTTTAATGATTATTTGTTCTTTGGAGTGGGCGGGATTTACCTCAGTCGGTTGAGTGCAGGATCGAACCATCTCGGTGGATCCATTCAAATGATTTTTTTTTTTTGTTCCAACTAGTGCACCATAAGTGGTCGAAAGCCGTGGTATGTGCTTTCATGTCTGTGGGAATGTGTATGTTAAATCCGTTTGCATGAAAAGGGAACCGATGAATTGGCATATAACTCTACAAATAAAGTTTAAAAAATCCATATAAAAATATATTATTGTTTTAAACTCATAACAACTCAAATAGTCCTTTACAAAATCTGTGTAGATATAAAAGTTTCTTTACAAATTATCATGAAATTGCATGGCTTAATCTTATTTTACAATGCAGGTATGAATACAACTGATGGAATAGTCAACGTAGAGAACGCACGGTCCAACTTTTGATATTGGTGTACAACACACAAGGCGCGACGGAGACCAAGAGTAAAACTTTCCACGTGGCAAAACAAAAACATCGCCTAGAAAATCGCAATACTAGTGAACATGAGTTAAAGGAAGCAAGCCGAAATTGCAAACATACCATTAAAGTCCATAGCGCAGATCACAAAACTAAAACTGAAAAATACATGAATCAAGCCATGAAAGAGGATCCGAAACCACTTTTTAAAATCATTAAAAGTAAAGATGAGTCTGTTGTAAGTCCTTCACTTGATGAATTTTATGATTATTTCAAATCTGAAATTAACTGGTTAGATTCGTCGGAAGTGGAATATGATGTCGACAAGATAGCGGCGTTACGTGATGCGAATTCTTTCCTGAACACACCAATCACCAGTTAGGACGTTCTAAAAGCTGTCAAGGCTCTAAAAGCGAACAAAACAGCTGGTCATGATGAAATTATAAATGAATACATTATATGTACTATTGATAAGTTTTTAACATTATTTGTTGTACTGTTTAACTGTACTATAGCAAGTGGTGTTTTCCCAGAAGAATGGTCAATGGGCGTTATTAAAACTATATATAAACAGATTGGTGACAAAAAGAATGTGAAAAATTACAGACCAATAACACTATTATCGTGTTTAAGCAAGTTATTTACGAATATTTTAAATAATAGACTGACTACATGTTAAACAAAACAGTATCATTATTGAGGCACAAGCAACCTTTAGGAAAGGTTACTCCGCTACTGATCATATATTTGCAATTCATTGTACAGACCGGACCCTCTGTAAACCAGATGTTTTACTGAGTCCCTTTCGAAAAACCAGGACAGAACTTAACCACCTCTCTAAACCGAATCCCTCTTAACACAGAACATTTTCTTGGTTCCAAGGGTGTCCGGTTTAGGGGGTTCTAACGGTACATATATAGTGGGATTATAGAATCTTAAAAGGAAGAAAGAAGAAATTATATTGTGCATTTATTGACTTAAAAAGGGCTTTTGACAAAATATGGAGAGTTGGACTGTGGTCCAAATTGCTAAGTAACAATATAAATGGAAACTTCCTTAGAATAATTCACAATATGTATAATGATATAAAATCTTGTGTTAAGAAGGATGGTAACTTATCTGGTGGAAATGCAAGGCAAGCCAACCCTAATCCGTCACGTGTACTAGTAGGTGAAAAGTACTTAGTTTTTCAATTGCACAATTGGCGTTAGACAAGGGGGAAACCTTTCATCACTTCTATTTTCTTTATATGTAAAGGATTTGGAGGACTTATTGAAATCAGCTAAATGTGGAGGTGTATCAATTAATGCTTATGACACACACACACACACACACACACACACACACACACACACACACACACATATATATATTGTGAACTTGGTTTGAATATAAGTGCTATAATGTATGCTGATGACACTGCCCTACTGGAGACACGAGCCGAAGATCTTCAACAGTTAAACGCGTACAGGCACTACTGCATCACTTAGAATCTGGACATCACCACCTCAAAAACTAAGGTAGTAATAGACGGTGGAAACAAAACAAAAAGACTATAAAAGTAAATGGTTTTTAGACAAAGCTAGAAAATGCAGACGAATATAAATATTTTGGTGTTTGGCTTCATAAAAAACTACAAATTTAACATATGCAAGAAAACCTTATTCGAACAAGCTCAGAAAACTATGCTTTATATTTTTAAAAAATGCAACAAACTTTGCTTCTCTTTGGAATACCGAACCAAATTATTCGATTCTGTTATAACAATATTATTGTACAGATGTGAGATATGGGGAGTTGAAAACCTCAATATGTTAGAAAAACTCCATATACAATTTTAAAAATATGTGGCTCCAGTTACAAAAACACCCCTGCTTTTATGTTATATGGTGCATTTGGAAGAAAATCACTGTATTTGAGTGTATACTGTAAAATGGTTTGTTTGGGGGCTCGACTTCTAAAAGGTAAAAGTGCAAAATTATCTCTGTGCATTTATGAACTAATGTGTTATGACTTTATTCAATATGGCACAGAATATAAATGGATTGTACATAATAGAGACATACAGTACAGACTTGGTTATAACAATTTATGTGTTCACAATGTTTTGCGTCTGTCACATTTAAAAAGAACTGTAAAATTACGACTGGAAGATCAGTTTACCCCAAACTGGCAGAGTAGCATTACCAAATCAGGAAAGTGTTCCACATACATACTCTTTAAAGAGAAAATAAAATGTGTAAGTTATTTTAACATCTTAAATAACATTATATGACTTTCCTCCAATTTAGTCTATCTAGTCATTGCTTACCAATTAAGAAAGGTAGATGGTCAAATGTACCGAGAGAACAAAGGCCATGCACATTATGTAATATAGACGATATCGGAAATGAGTTTCATTATCTATTTATATGCAATAGTAGTAGTAGTTTATTTACTTTAAGCCGTGTGACCCATAAGCATACAAGTATATACAATATTACAAATCATATGTAAATAATCATCAGCATAAACACAAACAAGTGGATTTGTATTTGGAGGATGGACAGTTATACATGGTGCGATCTTAAATGTAATGCAAGTTTTAAATATTTTCCGAGGTTACAAAGTAATTTTCTGTTCTGAACAGACAGTAATTGTATTAATTTAAAAACAGACGGTCTTAACCAGTAGTATTTTTTTATATACAATACGCGAATATGCAAATACAATGGACATATTAAAATTAAATGAAATTCATCTCCAATGTTATCCAGATTACACATACGACATTTTCTCTGTGATCGTTCAGTTCCACAATACCTTCCTTGTTCAATAAGTAATTGGTGCGATGAAACACGAAATTTTGTGATAAGAGATAAATAACAAATAGTTAATGATATCCTCAGATAATATTGTAAACAAAAAGTATCTGTTAAATACCTTAAAATATTACATTTTGGTGAATTGTTCAACAATTTGTCTATTTCTTGAATACAGTGATCTGACAGGCGCATGTTAACTCTTTTTATAAATATTACATGATTATCAACTTGCTGATTAAACCATACATCTCCAAATCCTAAAGAAAATAATAAATGCTTTACATGGTGTAGCCATTAAAAGATTGCCTACTTTCTAACATATCATCTTATATTAATTTCAAGATGCAATTCTTCGTTTCTAAAAGCTTCAACCAATATTTAACAATTCTTACTTTACGTACTACATGTAGAGGCAATCTTCCTAATTCTGTTAACAGAGCTGCATTCATTGTACGTTTTTTTCACATTCAATATCATTTTACAAAAATCCATATGAACTTGTTCTACATCATGAGCTGGGTCAAAACACCATACTTCACAACTTCATAATTTAACACACTTTTTTGTAAGTCCATTTGTCTTTAGTGGTAATTTCCCCCCTGTTTCTGAGTAAACTCAAAAATGCGCTGATGAGACTGCTAAACAAATATGATTTTGTGAGACCTAATATGATCAACTATTCAACTGCAAATGTGTCAGTACTCTTTATTTATTTGTTTGATCTGTATAATCGTCTGATGCTGCCGGTTGGTGGCCTTGAGCGAAATAAAGATCTGTTCTGTTTTGTTCTGTACTGTACTGAATTATCAGTTACTTCGATAGCAGTGCAGCTAAGGCTGTTCTAGCATTGTGTCTCCATCCCTTTATTAAAAATGAGATTCATCTGTATACGTTTATAGCAATGTGTTAAGAAACTGTTTTCATTTATACAGACAATTTTAGAAAAATATTTCTTGAGTTGGTATGTGTTTAAAACTCAGTAATATGTTTTAATACAAGTTTTAACATTATTTTGTCTAGAGTTGTATGGCAACTCATCGGTTCCCTTTTCACGCAGACTATAGTCAAGTTGCTATATTGAATTATTAGTTAAAATAAAACAAATAAAAGGTGGAGTCTAGTTACCTGCTAATACCTTTATTGCTCGACTATATATATATATATATATATATATATATATATATATATATATATATATATATATATACACACACATACATATATACATACATACACACATACATACATATACATACACGCACACAGACACACACACACACACACTCACATACATACACACACACACACACACACACACACACACACACACACATATATATATATATATATATATATATATATATATATATATATATATATATATATATATATACACACATACATATATACTCTTCAAAAAAGTAGGAAATATTAATGTTATTATCAACTATTAGACCGAACATATGTTTTGACCACAGACATCCTAGTAAAGAACGTTCAGGTCTGTTTATCAACACACCGAAACACATTCCTTAGTTTGCACATGCATCGCGCAGTTGTCCCATACACGTGCGTGGGGTGTCATTCTCGATTTTGACAATTTCCAGGAAGGTCCATTAATCACTGTGGAACATTATTTCTGTCAATCGTTTTCATTGTGTTTCAAATTTCAATTCTGACCCCAATCGTCCTTCAACATCTTTGTTGGTCATAAAACCTACTGTAATACTGAACTATCAGTTGTAATGTTTGGCCATTTAATTCACTATTATCATATAACTATTCCCTTCAGCTAATATACCTTACAATTTTGGCAACTGTAAATTCTTATTAGAGTTCCCCTACATTTTTGAAGAGTATATATATATATATATATATATATATATATATATATATATATATATATATTCGGTTCTATAGACGCATTACTTATTGTGTGATGAAAATATTGCGATTTGCCCAAATTAACCAAACCTGCTTATTAAAAAAGCAATATCAGCTGTAGGTTGCATACAATATCTTGCATTGAAAGGTAGCAAATTTAATAAACTTACTCCTAACTCAATTCTGTATTGGTCTCAGCATGAACTGAATGTTTAGAAGTTGTTCGTAACACGTGGTGTTTCAATTATCAGAGACTGGATTCTTTGTTACATACATAGCTGAAGCAGTTCTTTATTATCATCGAGCTTTATCGCTCGTATGTATGCACGATGCAAATACAAAACACAGGAGAAACATGCTTCGATGAAAAGGTGAATTTACATACAACACAAAGAAACATACTTAAGTCTATTCGTGAAAGAAAAATGTTTTTAAAAAATGTATTCCATTAATTTGGCTTCTTTAAATAAATATTTCCAAAACTACATTTTCAACATTCCAAGCGAAAAGAAAGTATTTTACAGTAACTTGAAATATGATGGTTGGTTCCAATAATAAGGCTTACATGTCAATATGACTACATCTACAATATGCTTAGGCCTACGTATAACAGTTTCAATTGCTAACATATGATATGACAATCTAAGTCAGGCTCGGCGGAAACAAGTAGACAATGGGGTATGGGGACTGACTGAGATCGAGGGCGCACAGAAAGGTTTGGAGAGGGTTCAAGGGTACGCTCGTCCGTCAAATGTTGAAAACTAGATGCAATTTCCTGCATTCTACAAGAAAAATTCATCTCTACCTTAAGATTTACTACAGATAATATTTTTTATTCATAATTATTGGGAAGGGGGGCATGCCTATACATTTTGAAATATATTCTATAAAGTATTGCAAGTGGTTTCTGTAAATACAATTGCAAATTAAAGTATATATATATATGTATATGTATATGTATATGTATATGTATATATATATGTATATATATATATATATATATATATATATATATATATATATATATATATATATATACTCACGGAAAAAAGTTCCTGTGCACCAAATAAATTGGTCCCAGACCTACCACAATTTTTGAAATTGTTTGTAATTTGACAAATATAATGGCATAAACGGGCTCCAGTATATTTTGTAACACATCGCGCTTCCGCGTGTGCTGTTCGTTCATTGTCACGTGACTATGCTTTTCACGATATTTAGTTATTTAGTTATTTTATTTTACTGCTGCCACGAAGTAATAAAAAGAATTACTTAAAGTCGGGGATAGATTTTCCAAACAAATCTGATGCCTAAAACACAATAAACATATGCAAAGGTTAACGGAAGAAGAACGATTACGAGCAGTTGGTATGCTGCAAACTGGTGTGCCACAAACTGATATTGCAAGACTTTTCAGCGTCCACCGAAACACAATTGTGAATTTATGGAGACGTTACCAAGGAAGGCAAAGCGTTAGAGATTTACCACGTAGTGGTCGACCACGTGTAACGACGCCAAGACAAGACCGATACATAGTCAATACACATTTACGTAATCGATTCCAAGTGGCAACGTTGACAGCACAGGCCATCCCAGGCATAAGACGGATAAGTGCCAGGACAGTACGTAACCGATTACGTGAACGTGGCTTTAAGGCAAGACGTCCTGCAAGGCGCCCAATATTGTTACAACGTCATCGTAATGCTAGGTTGGCGTGGAGCAGACAACACTTACACTGGACAAGACGTGAATGGGCATCATTACTCTTCACCTATGAATTAAAATTTGAGCTGCAAGGTGGAAGGGATAACAGACTGCGCGTTTACCGACGTCGGAATGAACGCTATGCCAACGCTTACGTAATCAGTTCGGTGGCGAAAACGTCCAGATCTGGGGAGGTATAAGTATGCATTAGCGAACCCCTTTAGTCATTATCCGTGGTAATCTCACTGGTTTGAGGTATAGAGATGAAATTCTATTACCTCACGTTGTACCATTTGTTCGCAACAACGGTCCGGGTGTGACGCTACAGCATGACAACGCCCGCCCCTACATAGCAAGACTTGTGACCGACTTCCTACAACAGAACAATATCAGTACACTTCCATGGCCTGCCTGCTCTCCGGATCTCAACCCGATAGAGAACGTATGGGATGAAATGGAACGTCGGCTACGACGTCTTCCTCAACCCCCAAGAACTCTGCAAGATTTGGAACAGAGATTACTCCAGATCTGGAATGGCATTCCTCAAGTGTTCCTGCAACGTTTGGTGATGTCAATGAGACATCGTTGCGTCGCTTGTATAGAAGCCAGGGGTGGACATACAAGATACCGAGTTCAGGAAAATCGAAATCACTTTCACCGTTTCCAAGGTCATGTTGTGATTCGCGTGGATACGCCATATGGGTGCAAATCACATCACAGTGTTTATAAATGACCAATAAATATTTATTAATATAATCAATTTGCGTTTGTCTTCATCAGTACCTTGTGCAATACACTACTCAAAAGAATTTAAGGGTCAGACGATATTTTCGACATTATTTTCTGAGCTATATATTATATTAGCTAGACCATAATGTCACGCATGGTATTGTTCCATTTTGACGAAAGTGGGTCTAAGCAACCCATAAATGAATTAAAATCCACTGTCATTAACACTGTCGACTAGTTCTAATGGCGAAAACATGCTTACATTTGCACGTAGATTAGGGCGAAAGCGAAATGTCTGCTAAGAGCCCATAACTTGCTTTTTCACAAAGCGCTTCATTTGCACGCTTTGCATGTGTATTCCATGTTCCCAATGCTGAATTTCCGTATAATTGGAGCTTGCGTTCGTGTACGGTGCACACTCCAAATTCGACAATGGTACGACGTCAACTGACTATCGAAGATCGAGGAAGGGCTATTGCTTGGCTCCAGGATGGCAATACGCAAAGAAATGTTGCTCTGAGACTTGGTGTCAGTCAGAGTGTCGTTGGCCGACTGTGGCAACGGTACCAAGCAACGAATTCTGTTCGAAATCGTCCACGTTCGGGAAGACCCCGAAGCATTACAAATAGAGAGGACCGCTACATCACCAATATGGCTCTACGTCAACGCACAACCACTGCACGCCGATTACGTGACAATCTGCGGACTGCGACTGGAACTCGAGTGTCTGATCAAACCATACGCAATCGTCTGAGAACCAATAATCTACGCTGCCGTCGCCAGGCTGTTCGACCACCACTCCTACCACGTCACAGAACGGCCAGACGTCACTGGTGCACGCTTCATCTGCGGTGGTAACGTGTTCAGTGGGGTCGACTGATGTTCACTGATGAGTCCAGGTTTAGTCTCCAGTTCAACAACGGTCGGGTTCGTGTCTACAGACGTCCTGGGGAGCGCTTCGCTGACGTTAACGTTAGACAACGTCACCGGTTCGGTGGTGGCAGCGTCATGGTGTGGGGCGGCATCTCTATCCACCACGGGACTCCCCTCTATGTGGTGGATGGCAATCTGAATGGAATCCGCTATCTGAATGAGATTATCCGGCCGTTGGTTCTCCCAGGCCTTCAGCAGATTGGCGGCGGGGCAGTTCTGCAGGATAACAATGCCAGACCCCACCGCGCCAGGGTGGTAACGGACTTTCTCAGACAACAAGGTATTGCCAGGATGGATTGGCCAGCATATTCGCCTGACTTGGCCCCAATAGAGAACGCCTGGGACGAATTAGGCAGGAGAGTTCGGAATAACCATGCCCCTCCGGCCAACCTTCACGATCTGGGTCAATTTCTTATGGCAGAGTGGCAGGCCATTCCCCAAGAGTTCTTCAGACGTCTGATCAACAGCATGAGGCAACGATGTGTCGAGTGTATTCGCGCCAGGGGTGGATTCACACACTATTAAACGAATGTTCTAATGTGTAAAATCCATGTTTGACAACCTTCAACTTTGACAGTATGTCATGTGACTTTCTTGTATACAGTGACGTTTATTTGTGTTTTTTTGTAAATATGAAACAATGAATTAAATTTTTGGTGTAGTTTACATCATCAATCTAATACACTCTGAAATTTATTTGGTTATAAATTTTTGACCCTTAAATTCTTTTGAGTAGTATATATATATATATATATATATATATATATATATATATATTGTAACGGGGTTCGCTCCAGTTGCTCGGTGCCAATCAGTGGTAGCGTTAGGCGCCGCACAATTGTCTTTCGCACCAAACAGTAGTAGTAAAACGTGTCCGAGCTGGAAACGTTCCCTTCAGGGTCTGAGATAGGTTAAGGTTCGCTTATTTTATTCCCCAGAACCTTCTAGCTATTAAAGCTATCTCGAAACACTGCAACACAAGTACAATACAACAAACCAGTTAAATTAAAGAAAACAACTCTTTTATGTCAAAAAACTGAATATTGTTTAGTTTACAGTAGTCAACGATCGAACGCGAATCGCGATAATGTCTCTTTAACAGTCTTTGACACAACGGTCTTGTTACTCTGCATTCCAACAATGTGCACGAGAATATGCACCACACATTAAAACTCGAACCGGAAAATTACATTGATAGCGTGTAAACAACAACACCGTAACCATGAACACCCACTGGTCGCGTGTGCATTCAACTGTACAACAGGGTCGGGGCTGTCAGTCGGTAGGGCGGATCCAGAGGTACTGTCGGTAGGGCGGATCCAGAGGTACTGTCGGTCCACACGAGGCCTCTGTAGTAGAGAATCACTGCAGAGCTGAAGAGAGAGTAGGCAACGCCTAGTAGGCGCCCTGTGGTCAAGCCGTTGTCTCTAAGGTCCGCTAAAGTTGATATCCAATCCGTTGGTCCCTTGCGGAAGTGACGCACCTCTAAATTTCACCTGTCTAGGGGCAACTAGCAATGCACAGAATGGAGACGGCCTTCCAATCCTCAATCCAAATCAAGTGTACGTCAAGAGGTCGTCAGTGGCTTCCCAGATAACCCTGCGACTTACTGGTGCGACGCCGCGCCTTACCCCTGCGCCTATCTTGGGCCACTCCTTAGCACCTCTTAATCCGTGCAGGTCGATACAGTTAACGTATGGAAGGCAGAACCTCGGGGATTGAAGCACCTTCAGGAAGTTAGTGTTATAACAGCACAGCATCAATTCTATATATACTCTTCAAAAGAAGAAACGCAAAACCACATTGTCGTAACATTTGGAGAATTGATTTAATTATTGAATGGTGAGTCCGATAATTACCAAATGTTGCAGGATTGTTCACAATTCACTCTAGTCCATTGTGAGTAAGTGATAGGACACACCACCAAGGTCAAGGTCATCTGGAGTCAATACCGGGTGTGGCCTCCGCGTGTGTTAACAACTGCCTGGCACCGCCTGCCCATTGAAGCAACCAGAGTACGGATGACGTCCCGGGGGATGGTGGCCCACTCGGCCTGCAAGGCTGCTGCCAGCTCGGGCAGGGTCTGGGGCTGTGGTTGTCGCTGTCGGAGGCGTCGGTCCAACTCGTCCCATAGATGCTCAATTGGGTTCAAATCCGGTGATATCGATGGCCAAGGAAGGACATTAATGTTGTTGTTCTGTAGGAAAGCCGTTGTGAGACGTGCTGTGTGAGGCCTGGCGTTGTTATGTTGGAACACTGCGTTGGCGTTGGCCATAACTGGAACGATGTGTGGCCGGAGGATCTGGTCAATGTAGCCCTGTGCATTCAGGTTGCCCTGCACGTGGACCAGGTCAGTTCTGCCAGTGTGTGAGATGGCTGCCCACACCATGACACTACCCCCGCCGAATCTGTCCACTTCCTGCACGCAGTTTGCCGCATAACGTTCACCACGACGCCTATACACGCGACATCTTCCATCATGACGTCGGAGCAGAAATCGGGACTCGTCACTGAACCACACCTGTCTCCATCGCAGTTGAGGCCATTGTCGATGAATCTGGCACCACTGCAGTCGGAGTCGACGGTGTTGTGGTGTTAAGATGACACCTCGAACTGGACGTCTGGCACGAATTCCTACCTCACGTAGGCGGTTCCGTACGGTCTGGTCGGATATCCTGCGCAAACCTGGTATTGCTGCGGCTGTGGAGGTGGCAGTAGTCAATTGTTCCCGAAGGTGGCGTACCCGGATGTAGCGGTCCTGCCCGGGGGTAGTGACCCGTGGTCGACCGGATCTAGGGAGGTCACGTATTGATCCATGTTGCTGGTAACGGTCCCACAGTCTGGAGATGGTGCTTGGGGACACATGGAATGCCCTGGCAACGGCCGTTCTGGATTCGCCTGCGTCTAGTCGGCCGATGGCATTGTTTCTCTGCGGTTCACTGAGACGTGGCATGTCCTGGATTGTCAACTGTCGGCCAGATACAGAGGCCAGGCAAGCGAACACCCTGCACTTTTATACTGTCGGTGTTCATGTTGCACGTGCAGACAACGCACGTGCAGTGGTGACATGGTTTGCACGTGGCTGCGTTTTTGCGAATATTCACATTTTGGAACTTTATTGTACAGTAGCTGCGTTTTATCGAATGTAACCGTGGGAATGTGTTTGGGACATGCAATGACCTTATATTCACAAAGCATGAACCGGTAGGAAACATAAAATCGGAGTTATAACCCATTTGTACCCTTTTGCGTTTCTTTTTTTGAAGAGTATATGTTAAATAATATTGCGTCTCCTTTTTTTCAATGTACCTGTCAAACCAAAGTCACGTTATAGCAAAGCACGTCCATCAGGTAGTAAACAATGCAACATTCTTCAATCTCTTCCACGAAGCGACGACAAGCCCTGGTTCGATAGTTATTTAAAGGCACATTATCTGGATTATTTAAATTCTTTAAAAATATTTAACTAAAATAAATCACTTGCAAATCATCAACTTCTTCATTGTAAGAGAAATATCTACACTTTTTTTTAAAGAGCAAAGGTTATATGTTTACTTATATAAGAAGACCCAACCCCAAACAATTTTACTCTAAATGTTTGAAACGCAAAACACAAACGAGAAATATAGATTTATAATTATGTTTTGAACGTTATAAGTCTTTTGTATCAGATGTTAAACAATGCAATGATGACATTTTATTTTGTTTTAAAGCGAATGATGTTTGATGAGCTCGATACAGATACCACTGCACCAGCACTAGAAACAGCAATGCCTAAACTGAACAAAGCTCGTGGTAAGGACGATATTATTAATGACTATTGTGTTGAATATAAAAATATATGAAATGATACCAGTACTGCTTGAGATTTTTAATTATGCATTCAATTATTAATAAGTTTGTGTCATAAAAAAACTGCTTAACTTGACTGTGCATTTCAAAAATAATTTCGATGCCATTAATATATCAAAGTCGGTGTTTAAGTTGCATAAGACTCTAATATTATTGGGTGTTAAGAAATCTACATGTAACGTATTAGTTATGCAGAACTTGGTCATTATCCATTAAGATAGCTGCAAATCTATAACACGATTAAATATTGGTGTAAATTATTAGTTACTTCAAACTGCATATTCAAACTTGTTATGATTGCTATATGATAGAGTGGACAATTATAAATAGAAAAAGTGGGCATGTCATGTTAAAAAGGAATTGGATAATTCAGGCTTTGATGACTATTGGTTCAGTCAAAATCTATATTTATCATATTTACCTGTAATCAAACAAAGACGTTTAGACCAAGCTAGGCAATGTATTAGAAGTGAAATTATTGTCACATACATAATATATTGTTGCGGCCCAAGGCAGGACCGCTACATCCGGGTACGCCACCTTCGGGAACGATTGACTACTGCCACCTCCACAGCCGCAGCAATACCAGGTTTGCGCAGGATATCCGACCAGACCGTACGGAACCGCCTACGTGAGGTAGGAATTCGTGCAAGACGTCCAGTTCGAGGTGTCATCTTAACACCACAACACCGTCGACTCCGACTGCATTGGTGCCAGATTCATCGACAATGGCCTCAACTGCGATGGAGACAGGTGTGGTTCAGTGACGAGTCCCGATTTCTGCTCCGACGTCATGATGGAAGATGTCGCGTATATAGGCGTCGTGGTGAACGTTATGAAGCAAACTGCGTGCAGGAAGTGGACAGATTCGGCGGGGGTAGTGTCATGGTGTGGGCAGCCATCTCACACACTGGCAGAACTGACCTGGTCCACGTGCAGGGCAACCTGAATGCACAGGGCTACATTGACCAGATCCTCCGGCCACACATCGTTCCAGTTATGGCCAACGCCAACGCAGTGTTCCAACATGACAACGCCAGGCCTCACACAGCACGTCTCACAACGGCTTTCCTACAGAACAACAACATTAATGTCCTTCCTTGGCCATCGATATCACCGGATTTGAACCCAATTGAGCATCTATGGGACGAGTTGGACCGACGCCTCCGACAGCGACAACCACAGCCCCAGACCCTGCCCGAGCTGGCAGCAGCCTTGCAGGCCGAGTGGGCCACCATCCACCGGGACGTCATCCGTACTCTGGTTGCTTCAATGGGCAGGCGGTGCCAGGCAGTTGTCAACACACGCGGAGGCCACACCCGGTATTGACTCCAGATGACCTTGACCTTGGTGGTGTGTCCTATCACTTACTCACAATGGACTAGAGTGAATTGTGAACAATCCTGCAACATTTGGTAATTATCGGACTCACCATTCAATAATTAAATCAATTCTCCAAATGTTACGACAATGTGGTTTTGCGTTTCTTCTTTTGAAGAGTATATTTGTAAATTCATCCACTCTATTATCATCCACATCTGTTTGTGAGAAAATGTTAATAACAACACAACTTGCATTGAATTAATCTGAGTTAAATCTAACAGCGTTTCTACATTCATACAGATACTCTGTCTTTCAACCAGAAAGTGCATGTCCCACAATTGTCTTAATCATTGACAAATGTCACACAATCGATGACCAATGTCACAAAGGTGTCAACCACACATGTCACAACACTGTTACAAATGCCATACCCACAGACGTCGCAACTCCACAACTACAAATGTCATAACTAACATTGGCGTTTTTTGTATTGTCTTTTGTTTGTGGTTTTGCTTTTCTTTGTCCTTCTGGAGCGATACCCGTAGCTGAAATATAGTGTCCCTTGCTGAGCAGGACCGTGCGATCAATCCCCACTGTAATTTCCCCTGAAATGGGTCATCTTGGTGGTCTGAAACTGCGCTATCAAATCGATATTACACCGTAAAACTGCACCGTTGAATGAAATCACTCTCGTACCATGTTCATTACCGTATATGCAATGTACGTGCGGACATGTCTGGAATGTACAATAAAACCTGTTGTAACGTCTGCCTTTATATAACAACCACTCATATATAAAGGCCACTTCACAATGCGTGTGTTTTAATCCGTATATAAAGACCACCTGCTCATAAAGGTAACATTTTGAAGTTTGCGTGGGTGGCAGGTATATACCGATTTTACTGACTATAAACAGTGTCGTACGAATAGTGATGGTGTATTATTGGGGAACTCGGCGCCAGTGTTTCAAGAGATCGGAGGATCGACCCTCCTCATTGGTCCAATTAGGTCAATTCATGCTACAACCAGTGATCTGCTAATGGCACATCCAAGGCTTTGGGGTGAGCTATCTTGTATGTGTGCATAAAAGACCCCTTGCTGTTATACGGTAAAAGTAGCCTATGTAGTGGCAGTGGGTATTTTTCTGAGACCAAGTGTTGGACATTTAATAGCCGTTGATTTGTAATCAAGGTACTCAAGTGGTATTGTTAAACATACAAACTTTTTTTTCTATGTTCATATTTTACAAAGTCACTAACAAGATGGACATTACGTAGTTATAACCTTCAATCATTTTACTATGTTGAAGGCTGTGAGGTGCTCGTATGTGTATGTGTATGTATGTGTGGTGTGCAAGTGCATGTGTGTGTGTGTGTGTGTGTGTGTGTGTGTGTGTGTGAGAGAGAGAGAGAGAGAGAGAGAGAGAGAGAGAGAGAGAGAGAGAGAGAGAGAGAGAGAGAGAGAGAGAGAGACACACACACACACACACACACACAGAAAGAGAGAAAGGGACTGCACATTTATCTGAGTACGTATTTAAAAGTGGACCATGTGTATGACAAATAGCCGTTTAACAAGACCACTGGTGTACTTTGGTTACAAAACGACGGCTCTTATTGATTAAAACATATTTATTGCTTTTTATAGAACAAGTGGATTAGGCTCAAGTTAAAAACTTACTAGTTGGAGAAGGCCTAGTAAGTTGTGTAACTTGTGTCTAATCCATTTGTTCTTTAAAAAGGGTCTACTGGAGGATATGTATTTTACCTGTGGTACTCAACATAATCATGGACAAGTCTGTTTGATTTACAAACACAAACGCAATGTAATCCATAAGGGCTTTGTAAACGAAATTTAAATTGTCTCTGTTTAAAAATAGTTTTTGTAAAACAATCAAATTGTTTACCCGTTAATTGTTTGTGTGATATTGTTTCGATACCGTAGATTCAAACCACCATGTTGGTGCTAATAGTGAAACATTTTAGATGACGTTACAGTGTGGATTGATCCACGATCCCGTTCAGCATCCCGTAAACCATCTTCATAAACCAAGACTAATATTCGTTCCTCGTATTCAGCCTTGATACATGTAATCAAGATTACTGATATCCACTACTATCGCCCTCTATTGGAAGAAAATTTGTAACACTGATTATGTCCCTTACAAGATGACATCGCTGACCAATCACAGCATCGGTAACATTTGACAATCTTGAAAGCAATATCAAAAATTAACCGCCGAAACCTTTTTTTTAACATATCGTGACAAACACGACACGTTTCCACGGACGCTGACGCTGCCATCTTTGTTTACAATAACAAAGGAATCTATAAGGAGCGTTGCGATTCGCTGCAACCAGATCTCATCGCATCCAATGAAATTTAAGCATTTTGTGGCACGATTTCTTGACGACATGTATCAAGGCTGAATACGAGGAACGAATATTAGCCTTGATTTATGAAGATGCCCGTAAACATAATGCAGCCTTCCTCTGATTTGATTGTTAGCTGGGGAGTTGTTTTGTATTCTAAATTGTTAGACTGGCTTTGGCAAGGAAGAGAAATTACTCTGTGAATATGTTCACTTTATTGTTATTGGATACTGCACAGCCACGCGACATCTCTGTAAAATGCATGGAAAACACGTGTGATTAATTATGTTAGCCCACGCGGGTTTGTTTGTATCCTTGAATAATTGACCGAAATAAATAAGCAAACAAAAAATAAAGAAATAAAAGATATATTAGTATACTAAAATAATTACGTACATACAGAGAGAGAGAGAGAGAGAGAGAGAGAGAGAGAGAGAGAGAGAGAGAGAGAGAGAGAGAGAGAGAGAGAGAGAGAGAGAGAGAGAGAGAGAGAGAGAGAGAGAGAGAGAGAGATACTGAGACTGTACACTCTATATGGGTCGGTGTGTGAATATGGTACCTTGAAGTGTGACATGTGTTCCAGCGTTATTCAGGTCACTCGGTCACATGTTTAGTACATGGTCGGAAGGGGTCATGTTCAGTTTTATTTCTATGAGGATAAGACTGTCTGGTTCCGTACGTAACTTGATGTTGACAACACTGATTACATCGGAACGCTCACTTTTAGTATTAATTTGTTTTTGGTGACCTGCCCAGGGATAATATCTTTTTACTTCTTTTTTTCCCACTTGTTTCACTTGTATCTATCAGATAAATATCTAACGTGGGAACTGAGACACTATTACTTTCTATTGATATGTGTTTCATCTCTCATAGTATGTGTGTGTGTGTGGGGGGGGGGGGGGGGGGGGGGGGGGGGGGGGTAGAAGGAAGGAAATATTTAATTTAACGACGCGCTCAACACATTTTATTTATGGTTATATGACATCGGATATATGTTTAAGGACCACACAGATATTGAGAGAGGAATCCCGCTGTCGTCACTTCATGGGCTATCGTTTTCCATCAGCAGCAAGGAATCTTTTGTATACACCATCCCACAGACAGGATATCACATACCACGGCCTTTGTAACACCAGCTATGGAGCACTGGCTGGAACGAAACATGGGACAATGGGACAACTGACGGGTATCGATGTGGGTGTGTGTGTGTGTGTGGGGGGGGGGGGGGGGTAATTCCCAAATAGGTATACGTGTTTTATTGTCATGCGACATCTGTGTAAAATGCATAGAAATCGGTGTGATTCATTATGTTAGCCCACGCGGGTTTGGCTACTTTATATTAACAAATGACACCACCAACATTTCAGATATTTAATGGCATAAAATGTATTGCATTCCTAGATATTACTCAAAGGCAGTGCATTTAATAAACTTACTCAAAAGTCAATTCTTTGTCGGTTTAAGTAATGAACTGAATGTTTAGAAGTTGCGTGTTATTGGATTCTTTGTAACACGTATATATATTATAATAATATACAGATATGTTTAATATAGTCAACAGATAACCAGACTCCATCTTTAGTTTACCTGATCAGTCAACATAGACACTTCTCTCATTTTGTTCAGTATGGCATCGCGATTCTCTACCGGTGTTTTAGAAATCGCTACACAATTTTAAAGCATTAAACAGTAGTTGCTAATCAATTTTCATTTGACATGAAATATCGCTAATCACGATCTTAAAAACATTTTTTTCTTTAATAACTAAAAAACCCATATTCACCACGTGTCCGCACCTCAAATATATTTTAGCGGGTAAGTCTTATCTATAATGTGTTTGACCAATTTATCACTACAGGAAGAAAGTGGAATGATTTTTGCACCATACATTATAATCTGTAAACTTAGAAATATATTTGAAGTTATCGATCATGGTATTCAATAGGCTCTTGTGGGTGTGGTGGGGGGGGGGGGGGGGGGGGGGGGTGTGTTTTGGTTTTTTGTTTGTTTGTTTGTTTTTTTGTTTTTACAAATATTTATTGTCCCAGATATTTATATATTGATAATGTCAGGGTTCGGGCCCTAAAATCATTATCTTACAATAGCTACATAAATATCAAGTGCATTCAATAACATTACTAGTTAATTGAAACAGTAATATTTGGAGAACAAAATAATATTAATGACAGAATAAATATATAATAAAAGAGAATTTAAAGAAAATCCATATTTCCAAATATAGAAAACAAACGTTAATGGCGTTTAGGTTATAAAAAACAACAAAAAACTAGTGTGTGTCTTATATTGAAATTATTTTTAAATATTATGGCTAAGTTTAATTTTCTAGACATCTGGGTACTGGAATTTGTATTATGCTTTGAGTGACTAAAAATGAGTCCACTGGAATCCAATATAAGCCATGAAATAATGGCAATAAAATTGATATGAAACAGGATTTTTCCACCTAAACTATTATTCAGTAACATTTAACATGTTATTTGTATGAGTAAAGCCTACATGAAACTGGGTTCTGGATAGTTACTTTTTAAAATTTGTTTTAATTGCCCCAGATCAAACAGACAATGTCATGGTTGGGGATCCTCGGATCATTGCCTTACAATGGTAATACATATTGTAAAAATGTGTCATAAATGAAAATCAAGTAGATACACAACTTCCTATAATATAAAAATATACATTTCCAATGTTCTGCAACAGAGAAAGTGAAGTGTATCGCATGTGCTTGAACGTTTTGGGGGTGTTTGTTTTAGATAACTGTGATTTATATTTCTAAATTATGATGCTTTGCATGTTTTTGGTTTTATATTTTTAGACATTTGTAAATGCTTTCTGTTTACATACATTAGGGTTCATATCCCCCTCCCCCAACCCCCCCCCCCCCCCCCCCCAATTCATTGACATTAATTGGCTTTGATCTGGGCGAGGGAGAAAGAGAAGAAGAAAAGAGAGAGAGAGAGAGAGAGAGGGAGGAGTGAGTAGATGGAAGACCTGGATAGTTATTGCTGGGGATAAATACACTGCGAAACTGTATTGTTTGTCGACTTGTTTTTCTGTTGTATACTGTATATATATATATATATATGTATATATATATATATATATATATATATATATATATATATATATATATATATATATATATATATATATATATATAACATAACATAACATAACATGGTGGCAGATGTACAAAAAAAAACCCAAAATATGTTGATGACTAAATAGAATTCATCTAAACATAGTTCACCCTTCACAGCTGTTGCATTAGTGGCACTGGTACTCAGGGCTTTAGATCTCACTAATTTGGGCACAATATGTATATATATATTTGTATTCCAAAAACAATTTAAGTGGAACATTTTATTTATTAAATGGAGAGAAGGAAAGGTGAATCCACTCTTCCTTTGAAAGAATGATATCCAGTCTAAAAAAAATGTTTTATAAAAACATTAAAGTAACATTAGTGGTGTGAATGTATATTGTCCTAAACTGTGACCTATGACTGGTATATAAAACCCCATGATATTTGCTGTGCGGTATGGAGAAGTGTATACTTAGTGTTAATGCTGCTAATGGAAAACCGTCAAGTACCAAATGGTTAACACATCCAATAGCTGATTAATTTACCAATGTGCTCTAGTGGTGTCATAAAGCAAAAATGAATTTTAACGTAAAAGGCATTGGGACATGGAGAGAGAAGAAAAGAAGAAAATATCATACAAGAAGGAATGCACAGTTGTAATTGATGTTGGCGATAATAAGAAAATGGCGGCTGGTGAGTTCATTGACTTTTTGACAGAGCAAGTAGGGGATGTGATTCACGCCTGTGTTCCAAAGGGGCCTGATCGATATGAGGTGACATTTGATGACGTTTTATTCAAGCTAGGATAATTTCGGAAAATGACTCGTTAGAATTAAACGGTCGCAAGATGAGAGCGAGACTGCTACATTCGGATAGTGTTGTGGTATCGTTTTTGCATTTGCCTGCATATATTTCTGATGACGAAATTGAAGAACGATTAAAATCTTTGAATATTGAACTGATTACTTCAATTTACAGAAGATTTTATAAGGGTACACACATTGCAGACGGAACAAGGTATGTGCGTGTGAAATTCCCACCCAACATAAAGAGTTTACCGTATTCAATGAAATTCAATACAGTGGAGGGTGTGGAGTATTTCAAAGTTCTGCATGACAACCAACTCAAAGTATGTTATAACTGCATGTCGGATAGTCATGTGATTAAAGACTGCCCCGATACTGTGTGTCATTTTTGCAAAGGAAAAGGACATTACGCGAGAAACTGCAATAAGATTTTTCTATGTGAAAGGTGTGGGAATAATGAGTGTGTGTGTAGTGAGCATGAACATGATAGCGAGTGGTTTGATGATAGTGACAGTGATAGTGACGGGATGAATGAAGCAGTCACAGCACGATTGGCTACGCAGGAAAACCATGCTGAGGAGAAAAGTGTTAGTAAAGCAGTAACATCAGAATTGAATTCGGACAAGCCGTACAGGAAAACAAGTGTCCCAGAGACTGAAAAAGGTGAACAAATGGATCGCTAATTGTGACAAGAAGGACGCGGATACCATGGCAACAGACACTGACAGTGGTCAACAGCGAAAGTTAAGGCGTCGGTCGCAGCTGATCAAACGCCCAGCCGACGAGACGATTATGAATACTGTGGTCACCAGAAAACAAAAGAGACGAATTGTGCGTGCAAAAGGTGTGGAAGAGAGACACTAAAAGAAGTATGTGTGTGAGGGTGTGGATAAACTTGGAACTATTAGCAATAGCTTATTTCATGACATTATTTTCTATACAAAGTTTTTTATTTTGTCAGTTCATGTGTTTAACTCAGTAGTTACAAATTATTAAAATTAAGATTGATTTATTTATTATTATTACTATTTTTATTTATTATTATTATTATTATTGTTATTTTATTTTGTATTTATTTATTTATTTATTATTATTATTATTTTTTTATTATTATTATTTTTTTTTTTTGGGGGGGGAGGGGGGGATGGGTGGCATGTATCTTTGTGTGGCTGGTGTTTTGTTGTGTGTGTTTGAGGTTTTTAATATGTTTTTGCGAATGTGTGTTAGGGTTTATGATAGGATAAATGTGAGAGTGGTTCTGGGTGTGTACGTGTTTGTTTGTGTTTATTTATTATCTTTTTTATGTATATGCTTTTATGTATACGTGCAATTTTAAGTTTGAGAAAAAAAAAGAAAAAAAAAAAGATTGTTCACCTGAGGTGCTTGCGTCGCAGGATCGAACCACTTTGGTAGATCCATTCAGCTGATAAAAAAAAAAGAAAAAAAAAAAGAAAAAAAAAAGTGTACGAGTCTCTTAAGAATGCTGTGGGTTCAAATCTCTATGTCAACTTAGTTCTTTTTTCACGTCATAGACTTTTTTGTAATCGTCTTACAATTTTGTTAGCATAATGAAGTAGGACGAAAATCTTGCTGTTTTCAAAAGAATATAATGCAACTACAGATATAAAGTAAGCTATGTGTTCATGTGTTCAACACGAAGAAATATTAAAAAAACCCACCACAATATGTAGCCCAAAATTGTTGTAAAAATATATATATGAAAACTGGTAACTCCAAAAAACATTTGGCGAACAGCAAAAGACAATTCCTGTATACACCAACATAATTTTTAATACTATATTTTATAAGTTTATATTTTAACGGTAAGTGACAATTTCATTATTTGTGATTTTCTTAATCTTTGTCAGATCGGACTTCCATTCCTCGGAATCCTAGTCTGTGGGACTTGTATTCCTAGGAATTTAAGTCTGTGGGACGTGCATTCCGAGGAATGTAAGTCCGTGGGACTTTTATTCCTGGTACTCCTAGTCCACAGGACTTTCAATCCTAGTATTCCTAGTCCTCTGGAATTTATTTCTGATATTTTGCTTATTACACACACACACACACACACACACACACACACACAAATATATATATATATATATATATATATATATATATATATATATATATATGATTCCTGAAAATCCCTGCATTAAAATTTGAAAAATGTACTTAGTTCTAGTAGTTAGTACTAATAACTAGTACTATAATGACAAGTTACTACAATATAAAAATAACAGGTCTAATAAGCATGAAAAATTGCCTTTTATTGATGAACAATTAAAAATAGCATCAAAACACTTGAAATTAATGATCACTGAATGTCGGCAGTTTTGACCAGCATAAGCATAAGAGACGAATTGGGGAAATGGTCTCTGTATTGTTATACCTGGCCGTTAGGAACATCATAAACGTTCGAGACTGGGTGGGGTCAGGGAGATGGGGCGGTCACTCCCAATGGACACTTTCGAGCAAAATGAGCTTACCAGAAATATTCACCATGTATTTCCATCATTCTACTCACAATATTAGTATCCATATAAAAATGCAGATTATATATAGCGTCTTGGTACTAATGCGAATATAAATATACGTTGTGTTCCAGATTCGGACATTTACGTTTCATTCGGGCAATAAAAATCAGCCTGGCCCCACTTCACTCCTACTCCCAAAAAGGGAGCCTGAATGCCTATTGTGATAAAAACTGTCAGGTGTGAAAGTGCTAGTCTGTTTAAAAGTATCTTTGTAAATTGAGTGTGCATATTATTGACAGTATGATCATTATTCAGGGGTCACTGTTTTGTTTTACTCGGTGTAGAGGCCAATTGAGCTGCTAAAACCCACTCTTAGTCATTGATATTTCTATTAATTGATAAACATTAATGAAAACCATTAAACATAATTTGTTATCGATGGTATGGTTGGTGAAGACATCATAGAGCCCAGAGTCTGATATGTCATATGTTAGACCAAATTGATTTTTGAAAATGAGCAGGCACATGTTCAGTAAGTTATGCAGGGGGGAGCTCTAGACTGTGGCAAGTAAAAAAAAAATTTTGTAGAGGGGTGTTTATACCACACCACCTCACACCACACACTATGTACACGCGCCTGCAACATTATTGACAAAAAGGCACAAACTTAAAAAATATACAATAACAAGATAATTTATATAAAGCAAATATCACATTTTTATAGTTGAATTATTATTATTATTATTATTATTATTATCAAATACCAGTATATAATGTCTAACAGATAATTGTGTTGATATATCATATGGGCAAGTTATACTTATTTGCGAGTACTAATACATGCTTCGAATTATGGAAACTCTTTTCGAGTTACTTTTAAATGTTTAAACATTTATTAGTTGGAACAACGCGCAATGAATAAATACCTTTGTTCTGCTCGTGTAATAAGGTCAACAAAATGTGTACATACTCTTACAAATAATAAAAATGGAAAATATTGGAATGAATAGAAAATATTTAAATAAAGAGAGGCGGCAGTATCCTAAGTTAATTAAATAAACCAGAAAGGAAACTGCTTTTCGTTTTGTTTACATTTATAATTTAATTTTTACGTGTACCACCGGACTTAAATTTTGATTGTCCAGGAATGCAAGTCCGACCCGGACTTGATATCCTGGCAGTCAGACCAGTATTCCTAAGGAACGTAAGTCCTAGGACTTGCATTCCTAGGTATATTAGACTTAGGACTTGCATTCCAAGGAGATTAATTCCGGGCAAACAACTATTCCTACGGACTTGCATTCCGTTTACACCGGCATCCCTATTACAATAAACAATTCCCAGGCATTTTTATTTTAAATTGCAACTTACTTTTATTTTTTATATAATATTCAAATTATGTACACAATACAGACATAGCTAATTCATAATTTTTAACTAAGGTTGTTGCATATGGAAGCCATGGTTAAAAATAAATAAATAAATATAGAAAGGAATTTTATATTTAATGACACTCTCAAAACAACTACAGGTATGTGGTGTCAGACATATGGTTAATGACCACAAATATCTTTTAGAGAGGAAACTTTATGGGCAACTATTTTGTATTAGGGATCTTTAATATAGACATCATCCCACAGACTGGATAGCGCATATCACGGTCTGTAGCACCAGTTGAGAAGCAAATAGAAGAAATAGTCCAATGCTTCCACTAACGGGGATCGATCCCAGACTGACCGCACATCAGGCCAGCACTTTACTACTGGGCTACGTCCTGTCCCTGGCAAATTAATCTAGTTATATTATTATTTTCTCTAATACACATAGTATCTATTCAAACTAAAATAAGGGAAAATAACTTTCCTTTTTAAATAGTTTCTCTATGTCTCTGTTCAGTTAATATTTTCTCAACTGTATGTTTCTTCTGTAGAACTAAATGTAATCACTTCTGATTAAACTATTTACATAACCAGAATTTAGTCAGCAACTAGTTACCAACGCACACATTTGACCACATTCCAGGTGTCTAAAAACTACACACTTCCAGCCCCCCCCCCCCCCTCCCCCTCCATTGTCTGCAGTCCGTCTCAGATTATCACCAAACGGACCGGTCATCGTGATGCGTATACAATTAATTCTAGCTACCTCTGCCAGAGTTGTTATTTCTGTTTAAGCCAAAACACCCAGCCAGAGATAGTTTACATAAAACATCATGGCTGGATGTAAACATGTGCCAGCTAGCATGTGCCATTCCGGTTGACTTACATTAATAGTTCGTCGGTGTAAATTGTGTTGTTGTTTTATAATAGGTTTATTTCTATGAAGAACATACCGACTAGAACGCCCATCTAAATGTGCACGCCTTGGTGCTTCAACGAATCGAACTACGTGTGGCAAAACATATTCCTACTTACGTTTCAATATATCCGTATCGAAAAGGACACCACTGGTTAAATCGGAACTATGACTTGGATTGCAGATTCAGTGAAAACCAGACCAAATACACCCCACAAAATCAACAGAAACACTTTAAGATCTACTCTTTATTTATATTACTGCTTTAGGAAAAGTGTTTCTTATATTTAATGTTAATGACATTAGAATAATTGTCATCTCTAATGTCCCGATAGTGTTGCTAATTGTGTTGCTAATTATTTAGGAGAATTTGAGATATTTTATTTTATTATTATTTTGTTTTAGTGGCCTGCGCAAAAAAAAATTGGTTTGTTCAGTATGCTTCACGTGTATCTAGCAAATATTTACGGTGGGAACTGAAAGAAAATTACTTTCTGGTGACATGTGTTTCATTTTCAAAGAGTGTGTGTGTTTTTTTAATCCCCAGATAGGTATACGTGTATTATATCATTACAAATGTAATATTAGATATTAATAAGTCAAGATCGATAACTTTGTATAATTTTGTTTGATGTCGATCAACAATGAAGCCCTGAAATGGACAAATTCTTATCCTAAATTAAATTCGTCACATGTGTTGCCATCTACTATCTGCAACGACTGTGTGGGTTTTTTCTTTTCTTTCTAATTGTATCAAACAAGCATACAATATAAGTCTGTGCGAGACAGCGTTTGGCATTCTACAATAAAAGCTGCTCTCTGGAGAACATGAAGCTGTCGTTGATTTGTGTCGTACTTCTCGGTGTTTTCCTCGTGTGCTCGGAAGCTCATCGAGGCTGGAGGCGTCATGGTTGGGGACGTGGAGGCTTGCGGCGTCATGGTGGGCTCAAGGGAGGCTGGCGGCGTCCGGGTGGGGACCTTAGAGGTTTGTGGCGTCATGGTAGGCGCCATGGAGGCTGGTTACGTCATGGTAGGCGCCAAGGAGCCTGGCGGCGTCATGGTAGGCGCCATGGAGGCTGGTTACGTCATGGTAGGCGCCAAGGAGCCTGGTGGCGTCATGGTCGGCGCCATAGGGGCTGGTGGCGTCATGGTGGGCCCCAGGAAAAGTTGACAAACTGCCAGAACAGGTAAACAAGTTTCTAGTAGCTGTACTGTTTTTCCAAACTGACGCTTCTTTAGGTAGTACTAAACCAAATAACTTTTGATAAAGCAGTTAATAAACACAAATCCTGTTATTGGTGATGAATGTGTGTGTTTGTTGTAAAAAAAAGAGAAAAAAATCGTTTCATCTGGGCAATTTTTTTTATTCAATTTTATTCAACCTAGTAGCACTGTGTTAAGTAGCCTTGTACTTTACACATGTGTGGGGTACCTGTAGAAAAAGGTACTATTTTGTTTTGTGCGAAACTACGGTAATCATGACGCTACCCATTATCTATGAAATGAGCAGCTTGACCCCCATTTATTCTTATGCACTTTAAGTGTGAGTGGTGGTAGCATTTATATCCGTGGCGCATATCTTCATTGATACACTGCAGGTTGGAGTTTTAGCATCATATGTTACTATTATCGTCTATGGGATTTGATTTGGTGGTATACACCGTTTCCGTCTCCCATTCGGTGTATTTTAACGGGTCAGTAGAGGTGGGTGAGAGTGGTAAGTCCACTATATACATTTGACTCCAACTATCACTGACCTCTTCGCCTATCACTGACCTCTTCGCCTATCACTGACCTCTCCGACTATCACTGACCTCTTCGGCTGTCATTGACCTCTTCGGCTGTCATTGACCTCTCCGAGTATCATTGACCTCTCAGACTATCACTGACCTATCCGACTATCACTGACTTCTCTGCTAAATAGAAACCCTAGATAGACAAGTCATGTGGATAACAAATACCCCAAAGTTCTTTCAGTGAATCCCATGGATCTTTATCCCTTTATAAATCCTTTTTGATCTTCATGTGTAATAACATTTAACACTTGTTTAATTCTGGCTGTTATACAGGACGATGCCAATTTATAAATCACATTCAATAAAGATATAGGTCGCCAGTTCAGTAAGAAATGTTTATTTTATTAGCTTTAGAAATACATGTTATTACTCCTCTTCGAAATGATATGGTTAACTCCCCCTTTTCGTACCCTTCATTAATAGATCTTAAAATAAAATACCGCAAATTGATCAAAACAAAACAAATTGAAAAGTTCGATGGTGAACCCATCAAGACCAGGACTTTTATTGTTTTTCATTTTCACTCATGCATAATTTAACTTCATGTTTGTCTACGGATCCTGTATTAAGTTTATTTACATTTTTAAAGTGAATTAAGTTACTTAAATTATCTTCATTAACAGTTTGAGATCTATATATGATGTGTGCTAAAATTGTCTATGCTCATAGATAATATCTTCTGTTGAAGTAATTATTCCGGAAGGTATTTCTAATTTTAATATTGGTTTTGATGTATAGGTTTTAATTTCAAAATTATAGAAGTATGCAGTGGGTTTTTCTCCTCGAATATAACACTGTGCTCGGGATCTAATATATGCACTTTCTATTTTCTTATTTGGAATATTTTCTAATTAAAATTGTGCATCTTTAAGTGTGTCTAACATATTTTCATTAATTTTATTAATTTCAATCGGAATGTTATGTATTATATTTTTTCCAAGATGAATACAAAATTGTTTTACTTCTAATCTTCATTAACAAAATTTCCACGAAGAGCGACACAGGTATTTTGAAGTTAATTTAAGCATTATTATTCATTCCTTCATTTCGAGCCGGTAAACAATCTTCTTCTTTTGTTTCTTTTATTATATGTTTAACTGAAGTGCAATGCTATGGATCACCTAGGAGAGAGATATTAAATGTACAATGACCTCTACCACATTCTTGTTCAGAACAAATAATTCTAATGTACACAGCATTATGGTCTAACTGGTATGCTGTTACGATGCTTGATTCTAATATTTCATTTCAAGTTATTTTCGTGCTTATATCTTGATTTTCTCCTCGTCCATGTAAAAGCTTTATTATTACCATTGAGTATTCTCCGTGCATCTGTTAGATCAAGGGGCGGGATCTAGCTCAGTCGGTTGAGTGTTCGCTTGAGGTGCTTGTGTCGCAGGATCGGGTCGAATTTAGTATTCACTTGAACTAAACTGTTACACCTGTCTGTTTCCCTTACGTCTCTTGACAAACAATGAATGACAATCGTCACCTAACAAGCACGTACTGCTGGACAAAAACATATATACTATTGTCAATACCTTTTTGACCTGTAACTCCCTATACGGATGAAAGCATGTTTTAATGTGATCTGCCCTGATAACAAACAAAACAAGAACAGGGAGAAAGTACAACAAAATCTATGTGATACGAAAAAACACGAACAACAACTAACATAGAAAACAAATAGGAAACAAAACGAAAAAGAAAACGAGAAGAAAAAACAACAAAGGCGCCTTACGCTTCGAGGACACGGAGCAAAGCAAACCAAATTATGTAGTGCATGTTCTTTACCGCTGTCGTAAAGTGAGCACGTGTCACAAGCACGTGTAGATCCAGTAGAGTATCGCGTTGTTCGCCGTCGAATGTGGATGTAGTTCAGTGTTAGCGTCCTCGCACCAAGAGATTATCACTTTTGATAGATACGTTAGCCTTTTCCCAGTACCGTTTGACGTTCAAAGAGTTGCACACCAAAATGACCTGGTATGCACTGTTCTGTCTCTGGGTTATATAGAACATGTACATGGTACATTCCTCTGTTCGTTCTTCAGGAGTATCCTATGTAGCGGTAGAGGGTTCAATCTAATTAGAATTAGCTCCACTGGTTAATAACTATTATCTGTGGATCTAACAGCAGCTCGTTGGAGTTCATGTCCAGTTGACCTTTCATTTGACCAGTCAAACCCTTACTTACAGAATCATGCCAGTGACGAGAAAAGAATTTGAAAACTTTCGGAATTATGCCGAGGGTATACGAAATGATTCAAGTGAATTACGAAGTATGCCGGAAACTAATTTCAATATAGAATTTTAATGTTGAGCTTTTGTTTTAAGACGGAAAAAAAACGTAATATTATAGCCATAAAATATATTTATTCTAGGACACAATTCAGAGTTTAATACTGCATTTTGCCCCCGTTTTATAAATGTTGAAATACCCCAACTAGTTCGCCTATTGTTTAAGCGGCAATTTAACTGGTTTGGAGTTCTGCTATATGAACCACGGCCGTAACAGCCGAGGACTGCGTATGTAGACTTAATGCAAAATGGTTATGATTATTATTTAATCCCGTTGCCATAGAGTTAACGTTCGGCCATAGTGTTAAAATAACTATCATTATGTTAAACATAAATAGTCTCGCCAGATAATTTTAGAATTGATATGCTCCCAAATGACGTTATAAAATGCCAAGTGTGATTAGTTAATATTTAAATTATTATTTATAGACGAAATGTCACCTGGACATGGGAGTCCACGTAGACCAGTGGAGCTAATTTTAATCAGATTGTAGATGGTTTTGTCTCTCATCCTGTAGACCCAGTGTCGAAACAGACTCCAAATAGCGAGGTTTTACAATGTTCTGAGGTGTCGTAAAACAAATATTCCTTTTGTTTATTTAATCTATTTAACTGCACCTAGATCTACCTGCCGTCCAACGTGGGCTCACGTCAGCCAATCTGACATGATACAACCCTTTCTCATTTCTAAGTACGTTTCGCTGTAACAGAAATATGAAGGACATTGTAGTTTGCACAAATAATAATTCTGATTTGTTTGTAGAGTTCACAGACTGAAAGAAGAATTGGAAACATTGAAAACCCGGTTGACTGACTGTCAATCACAAAGTATGTTCAACACAGAAGGATTACTTTATCGTAAATACATCTCTCAGTGTGTAGCTCTCTCTGTCTCTGTCCATGTCTGCCCTTCTGCCTGTCTGTCTCTCTCTCTGTCTCTGCCTATGTATATGTCTGTCTGTCTGCCTGTCTCTCTCTCTCTCTCGCTCTCTCTGTGTCTGTCTCTCTCTGTCTCTCGCTCTCCCTGTGTCTGTCTCTCCTTCTATGTCTGTCTGTCTGTCTCTGCCTCCCTATCTGGCTCTGCCTGTCTCTCTATCTGGCTCTGTCTGTCTGTCGATCTCTCTCTCTCTCTCTAACTCTCTCTCTCTCTCTCTCTCTCTCTCTCTCTCTCTCTCTCTCTCTCTCTCTCTCTCTCTCTCTCTGTCTGTAGCTATCTCTGTACCTGTCTCTCTTTCTATGCCTGTCTCTCTGTGTTTCTCTCTGCATCTATGTCGCCCTATCTCTGTGTATGTGTCTGTCTCTCCTCTGTCTTTTCTGTGTCTCTCTCCCTGTTTATGTCTCTCTGTCGCTCTATCTATCCCTGTCTGTCCCTGTCTCTCTCTGTCTGTCTCTCCTTCTCTGTCTGTCTATATTTAATACTAATATAATTCATCTTGCATTGCATAGCTGTCTACACTAGTAATTTTAGTAAAAACAAATATATATTTTACATTTATGTTGGTCATCACGTACACTTTGTTTGGCATCCAATAGCTGAGTTCGTTTCTGTGCTGGGGTATCATTAAACATTTATACGTCCATTCATTCAATGTGTTTTACTGCGTGTGGGTTTGCGTGCGCGCGTGTGTGTATTATATGTTAAATATGACAGACAATATTAGCGGTTACCGGTACTTGTTATCTTTGATAAAGTATTAGTCTACCATTTCGCACGTTTCCTTTCCTAATGTAGTCGTGTTGTCTTTGTTGTTGTTTGCTTGACTTTTTTTTTGTCAGGGTTTATTTTAATCTTTGCAAAATCCAAACAACAAGCTATAAAGCTGTTCAAAAGCAACCTGCTAAATCTGTAAAGGTGTCTTTGGATTCCAAAAAATCCATCAAAAGGTTTAACTAGGGAGTCAGGTCCTAGTAAACCTACGTCAGGAAAGGACACCAAAACTCAGCATAAGGATTGTTCTTCAGGTCGATTGAAGAAGTTTGAAAAACAACTGATTCCCTTGGACAATCCTTATGAATCTTTGGCTGATCTGGATGATGAGATGGATGTATCATCTTATGATCATCTACCTTCTAACAAATCACCAAAGAAAATTATTACTCCCATACGTCCTCCCAATGACTAATTCAGTCATTCGGTGGAACTGCCGTGGGCTTAGGCCCAATGTTGATGAATTAAGTCTTTTAATTATAAAACATAATCCTCTTTCAGTGTGTCTTCAGGAAACTTTCTTGAAGGACACCGATCATATTACTATGAGAGGATTTAACCTCTATCATAAATTTCAAGAAACTGAAACTAGAGCATCTGTTTCCATTCTTGTTAATAAAAACATTCCTCAGAGTATAGCAGCATTAACTACAAATTTACAAGCTGTGGCTGTAAAGGTCACGGCTCATAAAACTATAACTCTGTTTTCGGTTTATTTACCTTCTCGAAACCATTTTAATTTTAATTCTAGAGATCTTCAAGATCTCATTAGCCAGCGCCCTACTCCCTTTATTATTATGGGAGATTTTAATGGTCAACACACTTTGTGGGGATGCGAGGATGTTAATATTAGAGGAAAACAATTAGAAGACTTAATTCTCAAAAATGACTTACTTTTATTCAATGATAAAAGTCATAAATATTTTCATCCTGCTAGTGGTTCTTTCATTTCTATAGATTTAACCCTTTGTAGTCCTTCACTTTTTCTTGATTTCTCCTGGAAAGTTGGTTCAGACCCTTGAGGTAATGACCACTTTCCCATTATTTTGGAGAATGATGGACCTCCATCGCTTGAAAGGGTTCAAAGGTGGAAGTTGGGATCAGTTTAAGCATCTATGCAGCACTCGACTGCAACAATTTGTCATTACTGATGGTGATGATCCTATGTCTTTGTTCACTTCCATCTTGAAAGAAAGTGCAAATGAAACTATTCCTAAGACTTCGGCAGTGCCAAAGCGTTTCAATAAACCATGGTTTAATGATACGTGCAAAGATGCATTCAAAGAGCAAAACAGGTTACTTGAGAGGTTCAAACGTGAACCTACTGGGGATAACCTGGATGCATCTCGTATTGCTAGGGCTAAGGCTCGAAGAGAGATTAGACAGAGTAAGAAATCATCTTGGAGAACGTTTGTCAAAGGTAAAGAATCCAGTAATACAGTTCATCATTTGTCTGTCAGTGATACGGATGTCACGTCTCATCATGACATTGCCAATGCATTGGCAGACAACTTTTCTCATAATTCATCTTCTGCTTTCAGTACAGATGCTTTTACATCTGTCAGAACTAAAGCTGAAAAGCAGTCCATTAATTTTTCATCTGAAAATGCTGAAGTGTACAACAGGCGTTTCTCTATGGAGGAATTGCAGGATGCTCTTCGTAGAGCCCATGATACTTCAGTAGGCCCAGATGAAATTCATTATCAGTTATTAAAACATTTACCTGAGTCATCTTTGATGATTCTTTTGAATATTTTTAATAACATCTGGATTTCTGGAGACTTTCCTTCTGATTGGAGGAAAGCTATTATCATTCCTATTCCCAAGCCTGGTAAGGATCCAAACAATCCTATTAGTTATCGCCCTATCGCTTTGACAAGTTGCATTTGTAAAACCATGGAACGAATGATCAATCGTAGACTTGTCTGGTATCTTGAATCCCACAAATTGCTTACTAACGTGCAATGTGGGTTCAGATCTAGACGTAGCATGGTTGATCATCTTGTTCAATTTGAAACGTTTTGTAGGGAAGCTTTCATCCATAGTCAGCACTTAGTTTCAGTGTTTTTTAATTTGAAGAAAGCTTACGATACTGCGTGGAAGTATAGGATTTTAAACGATCTCCATGGCATGGGCCTAAGAGGTCGACTACCTGTTTTTATTTCTCAATTTTTTAAAGATAGATCTTTTAAAGTACGGGTGCGGTAGACATTGTCCGACATTCATCCACAGGAGATGGGTGTGCCTCAAGGTAGTATCCTGTCTGTAACTTTATTTTCTGTGAAAATTAACAGCATCACCCAGTGTTTAACACCTGGTGTGGATTGCTCGTTATATGTCGATGATTTTCAGATTTGCTATAGATCGTCTAATATGAGTATCATTGAACGTAAGTTGCAGCTTTGCTTGAATAAACTTCATCAATGGGAAACTATAATGGCTTTCGATTCTCAAAGGCAAAAACGGTTTGTATGCATATCTGCCAGAAACGAGGTCTCCACTTAGATCCACAGTTGTGTTTGGACAAAAATCCAATTCCATTTGTGGAGGAGACTAAATTTCTGGGCGTTATATTTGACAGGAAACTATCTTTTGTGCCCCATCTTAAATATGTTAAAAAGAAGGGCTTAAAAGCTCTGAATATTTTAAAAGTTATTGGTAATACGGAATGGTGATCAGACCGCAAGGTTATGCTCCGTCTGTATAGATCTCTTGTGAGATCAAAACTTGATTATGGATGCATTGTATATGGGTCGGCACGCAAGTCGTACTTGCAGATGTTAGATCCTAGGTCTTGGTGCATTTAGAACATCTCCTGTAGAGAGCTTGTAGGTTAATGCACACGAACCTTGTTTGGGTGCTAGACGTGCCAAGCTTTCTCTGCAGTACGCTACCAAGATTAACTCTTTACCACAACATCCTACTCATGATGCGGTATTTGATAACAAATATATGAAGTTGTTTGATGCAAGGCCAAATGCTATTCGTACATTTGGTCTTCACATTAAGCGGATTTTTGGTCGCTTTCTAACATTGATTTAAATGACATTTTGGAAACTCCTTCATATTTCGTTTTACCACCTTGGTGTATTACACCACCTAACATTGTGTTTGATCTTTCGCATCTGAAGAAAGATCGTACAGATGCTGTTGTGTATAAACAGTTTTTCATGGAAATTCAAGACAAGTACCGTAATTACATTCCTGTTTATACAGATGGATCACGGGATGGGAATTCTGTGGCTTGTGCTACAGTTTTTCCATCAGACACAATACTTTCCATGAGACTGCCTGACTCAGCATCGATCTTTAGTGCTGAAGTGTAGGCAGTCATTAAAGCCTTAGAAGAAATCAAAGATTCTAGTGCATCCAGAACTTTTATTGCAGTTTTTACGTGATATGGACTTTTATTCTAAATTTAAATGTTTTCTATCTGTGATATTTTTATTTTTTGCACAGTTCTTTACACAGTGTTTTTCTTTGAATCTTTAATTTTTATATTGATGTTGCTCATCACTTAGGTTTTCAATTTACCATAGCTTGACACCCGATAGCCGATGTATTTTTCGTGCTGGGGTGTCGTTAAACATTCTTTCATTCTCTCTCTCTCTCTCTCTCTCTCTCTCTCTCTCTCTCTCTCTCTCTCTCTCTCTCTCTCTCTCTCTCTCTCTCTCTCTCTCTCTCTCTGCTACACTCTGAGTTTTTTTTTAATTGCAGCTTGTTCTGATCGCAGTACATATATAAACTGCGTTACTAGACAGGGTTGTGGAGGGAAAATTCGAAGAGAGTACAGCTGCCCAGATGGAAAAGTGTGTTGTGACACAATGTTTTGATGAGCCAAATAAACACATTATGCAAATGTTTTGTGTTCCTTAATTTTTTAATTGGTTAATTTTCGTGAAACATCTGACGATAGACATACGCTGCAATGGGCAACCAGGATTTATCGATGACAAAATTCCAAGAACTCGTCTGATATGCTGTCACTTAGCTTCATGTGTGGTGTTTTCGTTAGTATATTAATTCCACGTCTTCCATTATATTTAAATATCAATATAAATAATTTTCTAAAAATTCCTAACTTCACATGAAAATGATGTTATTTTTATTATTTTGTTTATATTTTGTTTTTGTTTAGAACATACTTTTTGGGACAGTAAAATTGATAAAGAAGACAAGATATGGAAATGACTTGATTTTTTAAACGCAATTTAAAAAAAAAAAAATTTGAAAATAATACTTACACTTTATAAAAACTTTAAGTGAAAATATTTTAGCAACAGTTCTAAACTTGTAGACCTACCCCATCAATGTGGATTTTGCACAAAATTAAAACAGGCGAATTCCTGGAAATAATTCAATATGAGGTTGAAACACCACTCATAAATGTAAAGTCTAATCATATCCATATGTCTTGCAACAAAAATTAACGGCCAACGGAAATATTTGTTTTAATGTATCCTGTATTACAATAAATCATGTTCAACACACACACACACACGCACACACACACACACACCCACACACACACACACACACACACACACACACATGTATATGTATATGTATATGTATGTATTGTATTGTCTATTACATATTATATATATACCGTAAAATCAGTTACAAAATTTAATTAGATACATATTATGTAATACATGTAATGCACGTGAGTACACTGCAATAAAATTAATAAATGGCAAATTCGTAAATTTGTATTCACATGAATTTATTACCAAATAGTTTTAATATTTCAGCATAAAAAAATAGCACTGTCCACTTTCCATAAAAGTAAATGTTCATTTGACACATACATGCCTACCGTAGTAGGGAAGGGCTGTGTGTGGCTTGTAGTTCGGTGGGGAAGGGCTGTGTGTGGCTTGTAGTTCGGTAGGGAAGGGCTGTGTGTGGCTTGTAGTTCGGTAGGGAAGGGCTGTGTGTGGCTTGTAGTTCAGTAGGGAAGGGTTGTGTGTGGCTTGTAGTTCGGTAGGGAAGGGCTGTGTGTGGCTTGTAGTTCAGTAGGGAAGGGCTGTGTGTGGCTTGTAGTTCAGTAAGGAAGGGCTGTGTGTGGCTTGTAGTTCAGTAGGGAAGGGCTGTGTGTGGCTTGTAGTTCAGTAGATTTCAGCTGTTTTTATTTTTGGGTGGGCGGGTCAATTATGAACTATTATGGCAGTTTTGCGTCTTTTTTATTGCATCTTTTATCCAACTTAATCAGCCATTCAGTACACGTATCCCCTGTCACCCACGCGCTTTTTTTATTGCTTTGATACTCTGATGGTTGTGGTTTTACTCGTTTAAAACACCTGGGTTTTGCAAACTTCCCAATGACCAACAGTGGTAATTTATCTCTGCCATCGATGTTAGCACAGACTAGAACAGCAAGGCGATCTTTACGTAGCTTTTTCTCCATGACACTGCACAATTTTAAAATCCATAGTTTTGTCAGGGTCCAATTAAAAATATGTACCCAACTTATCAGCATTATAATTGTCGGCGGGTTCGTATCTTCCAATGATGCTCGACAGACGATGTTCCCAGTTTGTGATAGCTTCTGACAATGAATCAACCACACACCTTTTTAAAAAGATATGCCATGCTGCTACTTACATCTGTCTAACCAACCAATTGGTCAACACTTACAGTACCCAATCTGTCTGCGAATTGCCGTGCCTTTTCTAACATAAGTGGACCTGAACTGGGAATGTTGCGATCACGCATTGTGGTAAACCACTTTAACAGTGCCGGTTCCAATTCGTCAAACTTCTCCACTCTCAAGAATTTACATTTAGGTCCAAATTTCGAATACCCATCTTTAATGCAACAACCCCCCCCCCCCCCCCCCCCCCCAATTTTGGGAACTGCACATGGGAATGTTTTAGCGTGTCCATATCCCTAAGGTTCAGGCACGCCCACCCCAGATTTAGCCAGTGACCAATTTCGGGACAATAGTTGGCGTAATTTGGAAAAAAATAGCAAAGTTGGGCATAACTATACCCAGTTAAAATTAAGGCCAATCAAAAATGTTTACTGCTCATCCAAAATTGAAGGTGGTTGGAGCAGCTTAGACGGACTGTCAAAAATAAAGTGTGACGGACTATTTACCAAACAAATAAATAATAATAATAACAAAATAAACAAAGTTTTTGAAATGGCGTCCAAAACGTTTAAGTCTGACTAAGTTCATACTCACGTAGGCAAAGGAGGTTGGTAAGGAGAATGCCGCCTACAGGGTACCGATGAAGTTCGTGATGTAAAGTTCCGGTACGAAAAGAGGTCGCTAACATTCTGGTGAGAGGACGGTAGTCTTTCCCCGTGACTGTCTTCATGATCCGATGGATGGTCGGGTTGTCCATCTCTTGAAGTAGCAGCCCCTGATGGTAGAGTCTCGCCCGGTGGCTTGTGATGAAGATATCGTTGTGTCCCTCTCGCAACTTGACCTTGTGGAAGGCGAAGTCACCCTCTGCACGGCTCGTTGGTAACTGATGGAAGGCCTCGTACTTCGGTGTACTGATGAGACGGCGTACATTCTCAAAGTTTGTCTTGACAAGCTGAACGTAGCTCTGTTGTAGTCGGCCGGCCTGCAGTGACCACTGCTCAGCTTGTCCCAAGTCCGGTTTCGGCGGTTGCGACGGTTGGTTTGACTTGTTGCCCGTTCGGTGGAGCGGTTGCCTTTCGTTTGGGTACGGCAGCTTTCCGGGCCGGCGTCTCAACGGGTGTCTTCGCAATCTGTGGCATGTCCGGAAACGCCGAAGTAGGTCGCGGTGGTACGGGCCGTCGGTAACGTATTTCGCACATCGCTGTGTCGAGATCCTCTTCCTCTTGGTCAGTCCTTTGTGGTCGAAGCTGGAGCCATCGGGGCAGGTGCGTCTTCAGTCCTCTTCGTCCTCGGGGTGGGGGGTGGGGGGGGTGGACGGCGTTGGGCGGTGAAGCAGAAGGAGCCGCAGCCGGCGGTTCAGCCGCGTGCCCCCCCCCCCCCCCCGTGCCGCCCCTGGTGCACGTCTCCTCTTCCTCTACCTTCCTTTCTTCGAAACTTTTTCGCCGTACACCACTGTCAAGATTACCCGCGACCCGCTGTACGTGGCTCTGTACTCCAGTAAACAGCCATACGTAGAAATTATGAATAGGAGACATACTAATGGACTGGCCAACGGTTTTACATTCCACAGTCATCAAAGACTCAGTGTTGTTGACTATTTCCGCGCACCATGTGAGATGTTCTCGCAGATAGAACAGTTTGTTGTATGTGATATTAACCAGTTCTCTGACCATGTCCCGTTATTTGTGTCACTTGCTGTCAAAATGTGTTTGATAAACATACTCCCTGTGAAATAGTACAAAATTTATCTGACAATGAATGTACAAGAAAAAAGTGTCAATGGAATGGAAACTGTAAAGATACATAAGCAGAGGTCATTGGGGTCAACGTTGGTTTATTTGATACAGCTGTAGGGGGAGTGGTGGAGACTCAACAGGATATATATCAGATGGTAGATCATTTTACAAAGGCACTTCACGAGGTAACTGATCCATTTTTCAAATGTAAGAATGAAATAATACAACAAATGTAACGGACAAACCTTGGTTTAACAATGAATGCAAACAACTACATAAAGCCTATCTTGATGCGCTGGTGAAGTACAACTGCAATACATGTCCTGATACTATTCTCAACAGCAAAAGAAACGCAAGTTTTTTAAAGAGGCTAAACATTAATTGAAAAGTTAGATTTTTCACCTGCATGTAATGTAATGGGTGTATTTTGAAGCAAATCGTCCCTTGTAACAGTTTTTATTTCGTTTTGTCTCATTTACGGTTGAAGCATGCCATCAAAACATACCATAGGAAAATGTCATGGGATTGTCAAGTAAGAGATCCTCGTGAAAATCAAAAAGCATGCTTTGTTCATGACATTATAGGGTATAAAAATACCCAATTAAAAAAAAAATGTATTTACCAATATTTATGTCGTACGAATATGCAAAGACATACCTCACAACAGCGGGACCAAGCAATCGGACGCCTACAGGCAGGTGAAAGCGTTAGTAATGTTGCCAATGCTTTTAACGTTCACATCACAACCATTTATCGTCTGCAAGATCGTTTTGTCACCACCAACAGTACTGCTGACATTCCACGAAACGGCCGTCCTTGTGTCACCACCCAACGGCAGGACAGACATATTCATCGCTTGCATATTCGCGATCCATTCCTTACAGCCAATGAAACAGCTCGACAGACAATTGGAGTCCACAACCGAAGCATCAGTGGTGACACAGTTAGACATAGTCTCCATATAAACACTCTCAGTTGTCGTCGTCCTGCCCGTCGTCCCAGTTTGACTCAGCAGCACCGACAGAACCGTTTACAGTTGGCCAAATTTAACCGGAATTGGCGTTATCAGCAGTGGAGACGTGATCTTTACAGAAGAAAGTCGGGTTTGCATATCCCATACTGATGGAAGAGTTCGAATATGGCGCAGACGTGGACATCGTTATGATGATCAGTGTGTGAAGGAAAGAGATCCATGGGGTGGTCCAAGTGTTATGATATGGGCTGCAATTGGCCTTAATCAATGACTTGCCCAGTTGTCTTCCAGAATATTGGTCCGGGAAGGGGTAATGATATTACAGCTCAGCGTTACATTGATCAGGCCCTCATACCCCATAGAGTGCCTTTTTGTGCTCGTCATCCACAATACACGTTCCAGCATGATAACGCCAGACCACACACAGCTCGGGCTACGGTTCACTTCTTACAGCAACATGACATCAGAATTTTACCTTGGCCAGCCCTTAGTGCCGACTTAAATCCAATTGAACATTTATGGGACGAGCTGAAATGAAGAATCGATCAAGTTCGTCCAAGACCAAGAAATGCAGCTCAGCTTCAGACAATCATACTTCAGACCTTTCCACTTATCCCCATGGCCTTTATCAACCATCTGATCCATTCCATGTACAGAAGGCGTGTCGCAGTTGTGAATGCAAATGGTGGACATACACGATATTGATTATTGATTACTCTGAGTTGTCTGCCCTTGTTATCATTTATGACTGATGCCTATTAACATTCCTTGAAGTTAAAAAAGCTTTTGGCTTCAATAATGTTTTCCATTAGTTTATATCAGTTTTGTACAATGCTATCTAAAATAAATACCATTCGTATTCTTATTGTAACTTGCGTTTCTTTTGCTGTTCAGTATATTAATAACTTACACAGACGTAAGCCAGTGCACCACGACTGTTATATCAAAGTCCGTGGTATGTACTACCCTGTCTGTGGGATGGATGGTGCATATAAAGGATCCCTTGCTGCTAATCGAAGAGAGTGGCCCATTAAGTGGCGACAGCAGGTTTCCTCTCTCAAAATCTGTGTGGTCCTTAACCATATGTCTGACGCCATATAACCGTAATTAAAATGTGTTGAGTGCGTCGTAAAATAAAACATTTCTTTCTTTTACACAGACGTAAAACTGCATACAAAAAGTTGGAGAAACGTCTTAAAAGACAGTACAATATCTGGCAGGGCGACCAGCTTGAATATTTGAAAAATTATAACCCTAAAGAATTTTATCGTATCTTTTCTAAGTCAAAGAAGACAATTACTAAAATTTCTCTTGACACATTTTTTGAACATTTTAAAGGCCTGGGTAGTTCTGCTACTATCAATAATGAAGTTCAAGATGATACGAGTTGTAAACTCAATATCAATGAAACACTATATGAACAATTGGGCAAGGAAATTACAGATGCTGAATTAATTTTTGCTATAAAACATTTATATCGTCAAAAACGTACTGGGTTTCACGCAATTATAAACGACTTTTTCATAGAACTTGGTGAACTCCTATTTTCATATATTAAAAGAATATTTAAAGGTCCACAATCATGCCACATTATTAATACACAGTATATAAAACAAATACATAAACATTACAGTATTAAAAATATAAAACAAAAAGTGACTTTTTATAAAACGCTTGGTGAAAACATTCACTGCTCAGTCATTTGACCCGCATCAGACCTGTGACGTAGCATCAGGCGTTCTGTTAGTAGGTCAACATGCCGACAGCAGAGAATGATTGTTCGAAAAACAGCTGATTCTTAACAGACGCTAGTTTGGACAGTTTGGTTTTAACACATTTGTATATCTACTCTAATGGTACCTCGATTGGTGAGGAAGTGGTATATAAGCACGTTAACCTAGTTACCTACCTACCTGTGAACAGCAGGATACAAGTTCAGTCCCGACTTTTGAAAGTGGGATATTAATATTTGACTGTAATAAAAATATGTGTTCAGATCAGAAAGCATTTAAAACAACAAACAGAATAAATAACATTATTTTATTGATTGATATTACATAAAATAGGGATCTGAATTTATTGTCTTAGACAGATCGGTATGATGCAGTGCAGGTATGAACACATGCAAATAATAATACGATTTATCTTGCTACCTACACCCGTTACTACAGGTGTTGTTCATTGTTTGTTAAACTTTCAAAGAAGCGCGATTATTTTAAGATATTTTCTATAATAACAAACAATAACTTAACAAATAATTTGGATGGATATGGCCGCAGATCTTTATTACAAAATACATAATAATAATAATAAACCAATATGGTGAGCAGGCACGTATTATCTAAGCGGGGTACCGCCCTCTAGGGTGAACCATAGCAGGACAGCCTTCCAATATGCCCATGTATAAGTGGGTAACCAAGCCGAGTATCTACCTACAACGGTACCGGACAAAACAGCACCCAAACTACTCCCTAGGGGAAACCATAGCAGAGTATACCATATACATGTAGGACATAAAGGACCGTAGAACCCATTCAAGTATACCACCCACGTGCATTCCACCACGACTACCCTCACCCACCACCAACTACCCTCACCCACCACGACTACCCTCACCCACCACCAACTACCCTCACACACCACCACTATCCTCACCCACCATCACTACCCTCACACGCCACCAACTACACTCACACACCACAACTATCCTCACCCATCACAACTACCCTCACACGCCACCAACTACACTCACACACCACGACTATCCTCACCCATCACAACTACCCTCACACACCACGACTATCCTCACCCATCACAACTACCCTCACACACCACGACTATCCTCTCCCATCACCACTATCCTCACCCATCCCCACAACCCTCACACAGCATCACTACCCTCACACACCACCACTATCCTCACAAACCACCACTACCCTCACACGCCACCACTACCCTCACACGCCACCACAATCCTCACACACCACCACTACCCTCACACACCACCACTATCCTCACACACCACCACTACCCTCACACACCACCACAATCCTCACACACCACCACAATCCTCACATACCACCACTACCCTCACACACCACCACTATCCTCACACACCACCACTACCCTCACACACCACCACTACCTTCACACATCACCACTATCCTCACCCATCATCACTACCATCACAAATCACCACTATCCTCACCCATCACCACAACCCTCACACACCACCACTACTCTAACACACCAAGACTATCCTTACACGCCACCACTACTCTAACACTCCACCACTACTCTAACACACCACCAATGTTCTAGGTAGCGATACATGGAAGGACGTTTCACTCGTCCCCGTTTTTTGCCGACGTACCTCGTGTGTTACCGCCCTGCTCCTGGTTATCGCCGCCTTGCTCTAATTCACAAATACCAAAATTAAAATCAAAGCGTGTAACTATTGTCACGGTTCTGAATTCCCAAGTAAGAAACGTTTGCCAATCTATCGGTTGGTCACAGGTGTGAAAGCCGACAACAGTACCGTGGCATATTCTTTTCTTCTTTTCCGTTGTTAGTCGTTATAACTGCAGGCGGGCAGGCAGCCAGTCTTTAACAACTTGACTGAGATGTAAGCCTCACACTGTTTTATATATATATATATATATATATTTTTTTTTTTTACCGTCACTCTTTTTTTTTATTGTCCCCAGAATATAAAATGGCAGTGTCAGGGTTGGGGTGCCCTGAGCTCACTGTCTCACAATATTTTTAAATTTCATATGGTATATACAGTTTTATATACATACATATAAATGGCAAAATATATACACACGAATAGATATAATCCACACACTTTATGTATATTGTTGTTGTTGGTTTTTTTTTTTATTATTATTATTATTATTATTATTATGTTATTTTATTAAAAAAAATTTAATTAAAATATTCCTTCCATTACACACACGTACACATATATAGACATTAAGATGAAAAAGGTATATTTACATATTGATGTACATCGACATACACACACATATTCAGACTCATACATCCATCCACACCTACATACATACATTAATATATACACATAGAACATTGCATTATAAAACCCCCACAAAAACATACACCATTATAATTGGGTTGTATATCTAGCATGTATATGACAATCGAAATACAAACACACACGAAAAACAAAATATTACTATAAAATTCTGTCCAATTATTGCCTGGATACATATTACATAAATTATGATACATAGCCCATTTTGTTTGGAATTTATGGTGTAAACCTTTACTGTGATGAATGTTTTGTTCAATTATATATCTTGATTTTAGAACATATTTGAAATGTTTAATATTTGGTAATGTATCCGTTACTTTACATTTGTAAATAAAGAACTTTGAAAGTAATAAAAAGAGATAGAAAATATCATCTGTTATTGTTTTATTATTTTCACCAAGAAGAATCAATTCGGCATCAATAGACAAGTTATAAATGTGTGGACAGTTATCGTGTATCAGCTGGACAAAAGCATTCCAAAATGTTTTGACTGGAATACACTCCCAAAAGAGATGAACTATAGTTTCTGGAGTGCCTTTACAAAATGTACAAAGATTATTATCAGTTTTGTTGTTTTTAATAAAAACAGATTCGTTGTGATAATTATATGTAGTAACCTGCACTGAAACCATCTTAACTTTGTACCTGCGGTTGTCTTAAACGGCTTTGAATATATTTTTGTCCAGTTGATATCAGAATGAAATAATTCTTCCCATTTTGATTCAGCCTTTATAATGTTATTTTTATTTGTTAATATATAATAGTATTGTTTAGAACCCTTTTTAACTGAGAAGAGTTTCCTCATAACATTAGTGTCATCCAGTAAAGAGAAGGTGTCTGGTTGTACAACTTTTAAACTTGAGAAATATTTTCTAATTGCTTGAACAACACCATAATAAGTCACAAACGATATTTCAGTGTCGCAATTGCCTTATAGGTAGTACTATACCAAATAACTTCCGGCTGGGTCAAAGTTCGAGGTGCACCGAACTTTTGATAGAGAAGTGAACACCACAAGTCCTGTGATTGGTTATAAATGTGAGTGTGTTGGTTGTAAAAAATAATAGTTTCATCTGGGTAAAATAAATGTGCAATTTTATTTCATCTAGTACCAATGTGTCAAGTAGCCTTGTGCTTGAAACATGTATGGGGTACCTGTAAAAAAAAGTACTCAAATTTTGTGCGAAACTAGGGTAGTCATAGACGCTACCCGTTATCTCAGAAACGAGCAGCTTGACCCCCATTTTTTTCTGATTCACTTTAAGTGTAAGGGGTGGTAGTATTTATATCCGTGGCGTTTATGTCGGTTGATACGTTGCAGGTAGGAGTTTTAGCCGCATATGTTACTATTGTTGTCTATGGGATTTGATTTGGTAGTATACACCCTGAAATTCCATTAAAGTACAAATTTTACCCTTTCTGTTATAAACGTCTGTAATTTGTGAGATACCTTTTTGATACCATTTCGAGTTATAAAAAGGCTTTTTGTCAATACAAATAAGGATGAACATGAAATGTTATCAGCAAAACATTTGAAGGCATTCAAACAGTCTTTCCAAAATAAGTTAGTTATTTTGTCCAATAAGTTAGCAGGGTATGAATTTCCAAAATTAGCAATATTGATAAAATTAGGATATACCGATAAGAGAACACCATTCCATTTGAAACTTTGAGTAACATCGATAATCTTTCTAGTCCATATGAGTTTCAGTGCTTTTACATATGAATATATATCAACCATACCAAGTCCTCCGTCACTAACAGGACGTCAAGCTACTGTTCTTTTGATTCTATCAGGTTTATTATTCCAGACAAATTTAAATAGCATATGGTTCAGTTCTTTAAGAAAATGGCCTGTAATTTCTTTATATTTGGATTCCATTCAAGTTTTAGGTTTGGTAAATAGACATCTTTACAATTTGTTTTGGAACCTATCCATATAACTTGGGATTTATCATTATTAATATTCAGTCTAGACATTTTTGCAAAGTCACTGAGTACCATAACTGTTGTTTCGAACGATTTTTTACTCCCATCCAGGATGAATTCGGTGTCATCTGCATATTGTGTCATGAGGATATTCTGATTATTAAAAGTTATATAAGAGCCAGAATCTCTGCACATAATAATAAAAATATATGGAGATATTGGGTCACCTTGTCTACAGCCTCTATGAATTTCGAACCATGGAGATAGGGTACCATTAATTATTAAGCAAGATTTAATATTTGTATGTAATGTTTGGATCCATCTTCTTATGTCATTTCCAAAGCCGAAAAAAGATAAAGTATTTTCAACGAAGGACCAGGATACTGAATCAAAGGCTTTTTCAAAATCTACTAAAAATAGCATCCCTGGAATATTAAATAATTCAGTATTAACCAAGGAATCATATATTAAAGGAATGTTATCACCAATATATCTATTTACTATGAAACCAGTTTGGTCTCGACTAATTAATTTTGGAAGAACCTTTTTTTAGACGTTCAGCAATGACTGAAGACAGTAGTTTAAGAGAGCAGTTCAAGAGAGAGATTGGACGCCAATTTTTTTTAAATTGTTTTGGTTTATCACCTTTAGGGATACACGTAATAATTCCTTGCTTTTGAGTGACAGAAAGTTCACCTTTTTTAAAACCTTCATTTATTGATCTTAGTAAGTAGGTGCCAATATCTTTCCAGAAAAATTTATAAAATTCGTAGGTAAATCCATCTGTGCCAGGGCTCTTATTATTTTTTGTGTTTTTTAAAGCATTTAACAATTCATCATAAGTAATTTCTCCTTCAAGGGAATTTGCTTCTTCGTCATTTAATTTATTTACTGTGAATTTTTTTGTTTTATATATGATCACAGATCAATTAACTAATTAAGCAAACAGCCAGTTGAAAGTAGACCATGACTATAAACTTCGACACAACGTCATTTATCATTTCAACTTATTTTCGTGTTTATATCCAATTAAGGTTCAAGCACGCTGTCCTGGATACACACCTCAGCTATCCGGTCTGTCTGTCAATTCGCTCTGGGTGAGAGCCGGTACCAGGCTACGAACCATGTACCTACCAGCCTTATGTCCGGTGGCTTAACCACGACACCACCGAGGCTGGTACAGAACGTCAAATGCGAGGTTTATCTTGAAAGTTACGTTTTGAATGTAATTTTTAAATTAACGATTTTTATAATATTTGGTGACTTTGCAAATATATAAAGACCAAAATATATAGGTTTAACTGGTGTAAGCGGTCAAATAAATGCGACATTAATTGCATCCTAATGGTGTCGTTAAACAAAAACAACAACAAACTAACTATCCATATCTATACCTACATGTATGATTTGTATGCATATTAAAAATTCGATGATCAGCACATGCCTTAAAAATATGATTTTCGCAAAAATGCACTACAATTAAATTAGCGCCCTACCCTGTCTGAATCCTTAATTTCATTCATTGATTTCAACTTATTTTCGTGCTTATTTCCAATTAATGTTCAATCCCGCTATCCTGGGCACACAGCTCAGCTATCCGGGATGTTTGTCCAGGACAGTGGGTTAGTGGTTAGTTGTTAGATATTAGTGACAGAGAAGTTGGTGTATTGGACTAACAGCGACATTAAAACTCATTCTAGGTGGGAGCCGGTAACGGGCTGCGAACCCAGTACCTACCAGTCGTATGTCCGATGGTTTACAAACGAGAGGCCTGTGTCAGAATCCTAGCTGGAACATGTACGTCACATATGTGTCATCAGCTATCTGCTACGTCATTGCAACATCTGTATGGCTTAATGTACTACTTGCAAGCGATGCATTATATAAGTGCATGAGTTTCAGCGTTTGACGTTCTACAATAAAAGCTGCTCTCTGACGAACATGAAGCTGTCGTTGATTTTTGTAGTACTTCTCGGTGTTTTCCTTGTGTGCTCGGAAGCTCATCGAGGCTGGGGGCGTCATGTAGGCTGCTGGCGTCATGGTACCACAGGGGCTGGAGGCAATGCCACAATAGGTAAACAAGACTCTAATATCTGTACCGTTGGATTTCCAAAATTGATCCTTCTTTACTAACACGAAAAACATAGAGTAACAGGTAAACAAGACTAATATCTGTACTGTTGTCTTTCTAAAACTGACCCTCCTTTACTAACACAAAAATCATAGAGTAACAGGTAAACAAGACTAATATCTGTACTGTTGTCTTTCTAAAACTGACCCTCCTTTACTAACACCAAATTCAAATTCAAATTACAAATTGCTATTGAAATTATTTTTGTTTGAACATTACTAATGCACCTGGATTTGTTTAAAGAAAATCTACTAATTAAAACATAGTACCATTTACGAAATGTGGATTTCAAGTGAAATTACAGTGAGATATGCTATAACAGCCCCATGTCCTGTCTATGTACGTTTCACTGTAACAGAAATCAGCAGGACATTGTAGTCTAACGTCATGTACAAGTAATAATTGTGTTTTGTTTGTAGAGTTCGAAAACTGACACCTTGTGCGTGGTGTCTGTGTGTATGTGTGTGTGTGTGTGTGTGTGTGTGTGTTAAATATTACAGACAATATTACCGGTTACCGGTACGTGTTCCCTTTTCTAAAGTAGTAGTCCACCATTTCACATGTTTCCTTTCCTAATGTAGTATTGTTGTCTTTGTTGTTGTTTGGTTGTGGGGTTTTTTGGCCAGGGTTTATTGTGACCTTTAAAAAAAAAAATTTATTTGGTTGTTGTTGTTTTTTTCTTGTTTTTTTTCTGTCTTTCTTTGTTCTTTCTTTCTTTATGAACGTATTTATTATTTAACGAAGACTTGCCTGTAAGAGTGGTTACGCAGCTGCAAAATTTGAAATAAACAAAACGGTTTTATTTAAGGAGTTTTAAGAATTTGTTTGAACAATAAAACAATTTTTTGTCCCTAAAACTATTTACTAAGGTATATTTATTTCCAGCAACCACAACCACAACCACATCTACAACAACAACAAACATAGAACCTACAACTTCGCCTTCTACTTCGACTACCACTTTGCCTTCTACGTCGCCTACAACTGCACCACGTAAATAATGTTTCGTCATAGCGGTCGTTCAAGATAACGTAACGCAAATAAAAAGGGGCACTTTTATACTCTTCTGCCACTTGTAACGGTCGGAGCACTTCGCCCCACAGTTCTAAAATTACATAACGCTTCTTTTACCCCATCCCATGTTTTCCTGTCATGCTGACATAATTTAACCGTATCATTGGATGTTTCGTTTTATTTCTGTTTGATTAATTTGGTAATAAAGATTAGACAGACAATCATTGTATAAAGACCAAAGTATCAGTACTAAATGCATTGGTCTTCACAAATGTAAATCAGACATGTTTTGAAAACATTACGAAACTCTGGACAAACACCCCCTCCTTCTCCATAACGTTTCGCAACGCATCTCGTTATGTTAGACAGCAAACAGCCGTAGTAAGAAATGTGACGAGTTGTCTTTAAACAGACATCCCTTTCCTAATAACCCTATGTTAGACAGCAAACAGCCGTAGTAAGAAATGTGACGAGTTGTCTTTAAACAGACATCCCTTTCCTAATAACCCTATGTTAGACAGCAAACAGCCGTAGTAAGAAATGTGACGAGTTGTCTTTAAACAGACATTCCTTTCCTAATAACCCTATGTTAGACAGCAAACAGCCGTAGTAAGAAATGTGACGAGTTGTCTTTAAGCAGACATCCCTTTCCTAATAACCCTATGTTAGACAGCAAACAGCCGTAGTAAGAAATGTGACGAGTTGTCTTTAAACAGACATTCCTTTCCTAATAACCCTATGTTAGACAGCAAACAGCCGTAGTAAGAAATGTGACGAGTTGTCTTTAAACGGACATCCCTTTCCTAATAACCCTATGTTAGACAGCAAACAGCCGTAGTAAGAAATGTGACGAGTTGTCTTTAAACAGACATCCCTTTCCTAATAACCCTATGTTAGACAGCAAACAGCCGTAGTAAGAAATGTGACGAGTTGTCTTTAAACGGACATCCCTTTCCTAATAACCCTATGTTAGACAGCAAACAGCCGTAGTAAGAAATGTGACGAGTTGTCTTTAAACAGACATTCCTTTCCTAATAACCCTATGTTAGACAGCAAACAGCCGTAGTAAGAAATGTGACGAGTTGTCTTTAAACAGACATTCCTTTCCTAATAACCCTATGTTAGACAGCAAACAGCCGTAGTAAGAAATGTGACGAGTTGTCTTTAAACAGACATTCCTTTCCCAATATATTTTGACTTCTCAAGATTATAAATACTGATTTATAAATATCAAATTATTATGAACACTAAAACAGTGTGACCGAAACAAATGTGTTCCAGGAACTTATACAGAAAACTACCATTCCAGATCACATGTGTTTATTTTTATTTTTATTATTATTATTATTATTAATTTTTTGTGGGGGAGGGGATGGGGAATGGGGAGGGTTATTATTAATTTACTTTTTTTACTAGAAAAGTAGGATTCTGACTGCTCAGCTCTAAAGGTAGAACTAAGTCAAATTTCGAAGTGCACCCACTTTTAATATAGAAGTTAACACCACACGTGGGTGTGTTGATTGTACAAGACAATAGTTTCATCTGGGCACAAAATGTACGTAATAGTCTTTTATTCTGGTACTACTGTGTCAAGTAGCCTTGTGCTTGAAACATGTATGGGGTACCTGTACAAAAAAGTATTCAAATTTTGTACGGAACTGGGGTAGTCATAGATGCTAGCCATTATTGATGCTAGCAGCTTGGTCCCCATTTGTTTCTGATTCACTTTGAGGGTGAGGGGTGATAGTATTTATATCCGTGGTGTTTATGCCGATAGATACCCTAAGGTAGGAGTTTTAGCCACATATGTTAATATTGTCGTCTATGGGATTTGATTTGGGAGTATACACCCTAAACGTTTTCGAGACCCGCTTTGAACTGCTGACTGAACGGATTTGGATGTATTTATTTAACAACAGTCAGATACCTTACATAATGTAACAAGAGGACATGACACGAACACTCACGAACACAGAATATCTACACGTAAAGTTAGAAATGGGTACGTAATGAAAATAGCTCAAATGTGCGAAGGAAAAACATAAATTTTTTCAACGCTAGATATTGTTTAGAAAATAAACAAAGCAAGGTGTTTCGATAATGGTGCAATACACAAAAACAATATACCTTTCATTTTCAACACACTAGGATTAGTGCTACAATAATAAATTTTTCTTCTTCTTCCTCTCTGTCTCTCTCTCTCTCTCTCTCTCTCTCTCTCTCTCTCTCTCTCTCTCTCTCTCTCTCTCTCTCTCTCTCTCTCTCTCTCTCTCTCTCTCTACGCTACACTCAAATTGTTTTTATTTCAGCTTGTCCTACTAAAGGTATTTATCGTTGTAATAAACCTGAAGACTGCGATGACCACCCGGACCAAATCTACACCTGTCAAGACGGTCTTGAATGTTGCGCAATGTAATTATCTCCAAACATACAACGTCCAGTCCACGTCTAAATAAAACATATGCAAAGTTTGTTGTGTTCTTTCATTGCTATATTTGAAACATAATTTCCCACTTTCCATCTCTCTCTCTCTCTCTCTCTCTCTCTCTCTCTCTCTCTCTCTCTCTCTCTCTCTCTCTCTCCGTCCTCTTTCTCTCTCTCACTCTCTCTCTAGTGATGTGGCTTATTTGCATATGGCAGGTGCGCCCTTTTCATGGACTATTGCCCGTTTCCATGTTATAACGTTTCATACACGACAGTAAAAACTTATCATCAATTATCTTTGTCTTTTGTGTGTCACAATAGCTTTTGCCTTTTAGTATATATAAAACTGTAGAGCACAAATAATCGCATTTATGTATTGGCAGTTCATAATAGCACACACACACACACACTCTCTCTCTCTCTCTCTTCCTCTCTCTCTCTCTCTCTCTCTCTCTCTCCTCTCTCTCTCTCTCTCTCTCTCTCTCGTCCTCTCTCTCCTCTCTCCTCCCTCTCTCTCTCCACTCTCTCTCTGTCTCTCCTCACTCTCCCTCTGTCTCCTCTTGTCTGTCCTCTCTCTCTCTCCCTGTCTATCTCTCTCTCTCTCCCTCCTCTCCTCTGTCTCTCTCTCTCTGTGTCTGTCTGTCTGTCCTCTCTCTGTCTGTGTTTCTGTCTGTCCTGACTCTCTGTGTCTGTCTCTCTCTCTCTCTCTCTCTCTCTCTCTCTCTCTCTCTCTCTCTCTCTCTCTCTCTCTCTATGTATGTGTATGTATGTGTGTATATTCTAAGATATGCACTGCAGAGTGGCGTCAACGTTTGTGTTTGCTACCTCTGCGTTAACGTTTTCGTTCGTGTGATCTGAACCTACCTATGTTAAACCTCGCACGTCAACTACTCAAAGGCATTGTAGACGTGTATCACAGTCTGTGTAGAATACGATTAACGATGTTTAATGTATGTAAATTAATCAGGTCTCGACATTACCTTTATTGACATTGAAGAAAACGTACTAGGGTGACACTCCATAACTGGTGTATGCAGTCATAGACGTCAAGCAAAAACACATTTCAATAGAAACTTTACACTGAAAGAACACATTTATTTATTTGGGGTGTACCTATAAGGTTAAAGTAAAATACACATACATTATTACTGCAAACGCTAGTATAACACAAGCAATTCGACTACAATGATCGGGTTCTGCGGAAAATAAGTGTGTATGTGTGTGTGTGTGGGGGGGGGGGGGGGGGTGTGTGTGTGTGTGTGTGTGTGAATAAACGGGTGCGTGTGTGAAGTGTGTGTATGGGGGGGGGGGGGGGGGTCGACACGAATCGTACAAACATGTTTAGGACAAAGCAACCTTTCTGTTTAATATTCTTACAATATCGCCCAAAAGTAGTTATCTCTGAAAATGTTTCTAGCGGGAACACCCTTGCAGCACTATCTACAACAATGGTTCACATATTCCACACCAACCCTCTTCGCCGACCAAATGTCAAATTCGTTCTGACGTCCCTGCACGCACGTGCATATCAGTACCACGTGTAGTAATTGCATGTTACATAGGACTTAACTCTTTTTTAATATAAGTATATTCAACAAAAAAGTAATACTATCATTATTATATATATATATATATATATATATATATATATATATATATATATATATATATATATATATAATTACATATATATACATATATATATATACATATACATGTATATATACATATACATACATACATACATACACACATACACACTGAGGAGATCGTTGCAAATATTGCCGATTGGTCGTACCTCGGCCAAATTACCACCAATCGCACGATCCAGAAAACGTACGATCCAGTGTGACTGAGGCTTTACAGTCATATCCAATGTTGTTGAAATTATTTTGTGGATAATAAATAAGTTATAACATTCTCACGTGGTAATTTTAATTCTTTGTCCAACAAACGTGATATATCAACATTTAATTCCAACATCCCCAGCCCAACAACTGTAAGATATCAACTTTAATACGTGGTCTCACTAACTTCCCCATACACCCAGCCCAACAAACCTGATATATCAACTTTAATCCTTGGTCTTACTAACTTCCCCATAGACCCAGCCCAACAAACGTGAGATATCAACTTTAATCCTTGGTCTTACTAACTTCCCCATAGACCCAGCCCAACAAACGTGAGATATCAACTTTAATCCTTGGTCTTGTGAACTCTCATAGACCCAGCCCAACAAATGTGAGGTGTCAACTTTAATCCTTGGTCTTACTAACTCTCTGATAGATCCAGCCCACAAATCGTGAGAGGTCGGCCAAGGTCATGAACGTCAAGACGACGCAGTTGATGATGATGGACGACGTGCCCATCACCATAGACGAGTGTCTGTAGTCGGGCATGCTGTAGAAGAGCCGTCTGTGTCTCGTGAGGTTCGTCTTGTCGACAGTGAGGTAATTCCGTATCCTCTCCATCGACTCCTCACTCTCAGACTCCAGGTCCTCCACGGTGTACTGACGTCCGCACCAACACTGAAACCGGTATTCGCTCCACGTCGCATTGGACGTCTCGATGGGGCATCTTTGTCGGGTGGCTGATGCCACTGTCGTAGTTGTAGTTGTAGTGTGTAGAGTAGTAGTTGGCGCAACTGTAAGACAAGGGAAAGGAGTGACATTGTATGCAACTGTGTGGTATGTGCGACTTGTAATGGTAGACCAAACTTTTGTGGCTGCAGTTGTCGAGGTAGTAGTTGTCGAAAGAGTAGTTGTCAGAGTAGTAGTTGTTGAAACAGTAGTTGTCGCAACTGCAAGACAAAACTAATTAAAAACGTGGTCTTGCTTCCTCACTTTTAACATTGTTTCCTAATATAATATAAAATTAAAAGTATTATAATGCAAAATAAAACATAATAATTATAAATTAAAATTAAAAAAGTAATATAATGTCAAATACAAAAATTATTAAAATGCTAAAAGGCGTTATAGTCTAACATAAAACGTAATAAAATGCAAATAAAAAAAAGTATTTATTGCAAAATAAAAAGTAAAGTAATGCACAAAAAGTATTATAGATTGAAATAAAAAGTAATGTAAAGTAACAAAAAACAAATAATATAATACCACCAGATAGTGTGAGGAAAACGCTTTAAAAAACATTTATCCTATGAGGAAAGAACCAAAAAGCAAGCAAACAAACAAAAAACAAATACCATGCAAAATAAAGAGTTAATATAATGCAAAAAGCAAAATCATAATAATAATAATAATAATAATAATAATAATAATAATATGACAATGATAATAATAATAATAATAATAATATGACTGATAATAATAATAATAATAAAAATAATAATAATAATAATATGCTAATGCTAATGCCAATGATAATGGTAATAATTTTAGACAAAAGTCAAATATCGCATGTGATCTTATGAATGGACAAAGAGTAGTTTTGTTTCATGTTGGTAAAGAGAAAGAAAGAAATGTTTTATTTAACGACGCACTCAACACATTTTATTTACGGTTATATGGCGTCAGACATATGGTTAGGGACCACACAGATTTTGAGAGGAAACCCGCTGTCTTCACTACAGGGGCTACTCTTTCCGATTAGCAGCAAGGGATTTTTTATTTGCGCTTCCCACAGGCAGGATAGCACAAACCATGACCTTTGTTAAACCAGTTATGGACCACTGGTCGGTGCAAGTGGTTTACACCTACCCACTGAGCCTTGCGGAGCACTCGCTCAGGGTTTGGAGTCGGTATCTGGATTAAAACTCCCATGCCTCGACTGGGATCCGAACCCAGTACCTACCAGCCTGTTGACCAATGGCCTAACCACTACGCCACAGAGGCCGGTATGTTGGTAAAGAGATGAGTAAGACAAAGTTTTGTTTGTCGTTTAGGAAGTTAATACAGTATTACGTGACCTAGATTAACCGGTGAGTCTAGAGGGTATTACAACGGTGTATTACGGGTAGAAACAATATTAAAGATAATCATTCCAGACCAGAACAAAAGAATCGGGCACAAGTTTGACAACTAACGATGCCCTCTTCTCTATACATACAATATACATGGCGACTATATTACATAGCTGTATATTTAAACTACGTTTAAACAGCCAATGATAGCCAGGGGAAGGAAATATATTATATACAAAAGGTGTACTGAAATTCCTTGCCTAAATTATAGCTGTCTTAATAATCAATCTAGTGCGAATATGTGGACGTCCCTCGTCCTTTTTATTTAATCGAGATTTAAATATTAATTTAAAATCACAGTATTGAGTTATTCAGGTACCAGGAAATCACGTCTGATGGCGTCAGATGTTACTGTTCTTTCTTTTAAATTATTTTCGTGCTTATATCCAATTAAGGTTCAAGCACGATGTCCTGGGTACACACCTCAGCTATCTGGGCTGTCTCTCCAGGACAGTGGGTTAGTGAGAGAGAAGAGGGTGTATTGGTCTTACACCTGCCCATTGAGTCGTTAAAACTCGTTCTGGGTGGGAGCCAGTACCAGGCTGCGAACCCAGCACCTACCAGCCTTATGTCCGTTGGCCTAACCACGGCACCACCGAGGCCTGTGTCATACGTTAAAACAATTCTCACACTTAAATGGTTGTCTCCCAACCCCCACTTCAAATGTCATTTCTACGTGCCTGAAACATCTAATTTGACACGAACTTACCGCAGTCCATGATGACGTATTTCCAGTGGTATGTACTGTTTTCATCAAGGTAATTGCAGAGAGTGATCACTCTGGATCTAGAGCCGCATACATCAGTCGGGTCTTCTTTGTCCATTGACTTCAATGTCCTATAGTTCTGCCAGTAAAAACACTGCTCTTGGTTTTCAAAAGGCTTCAAACTGCTGGTGTTAAAAGCCTGGGCCGAGAATACATCAAACTCGGTAGCTAAGAAACGATAGTTTAAATTTTAAAGTGTGGTGTTTTTTAATGCCATCACTAGAGGACATTGATTTATTAATCATCGGCTACTGGATGTCAAGCAGTTGGTAATTTTGACATAAACGTCACAAGGGATATTTGTTATATATCATCCTACAGACAGCATAGCATATACCACAGCCTTTAATATATCAGCTGTAATATGGACACAAAAAAACTAAAAAAAAGTCAACACAAAAGAAGTGCTCGCATAAAGTACATGTAATTATAATCTTGCAACATTTGTGTGTATTTAGTTTCGTCCTGGAAACAGTAAGTGCCGAAATGATGTAAAGTACCTACACAATATGGTCAAGGCCGCATCTCTGCACTGTGCAGAGTCGAACGGGCCTTTTGACAAACTAGTGGTTGACTCAATGAATCCCTATCTTGTGCTTCATCCATAGGATGACAGCCACTCCAGAGGTGATCCTTTACTAGCATTTTCAACCCTCTTCACCGACAAAAATAAATTTGTTCCACCTTCCACTGCCTAACATATTTCAATGCTACATTGGAAGCTGGTGTATATCATCAGTTGATGTTTTCTTAATTGGAATACATTCGGATAATTCAGTAGAATATATGTCCAAAATATATTTACAACAACCCCTCCATCCCCCCCAAAAAAAAAATAAAAAAATAAAAAATAAATAAATAATAATAATACAATAAATAATAAAATAAATAAATAAATAAATAAATAAACATCAACAACACACGCCCAAAAACTCAAACAAATAAAAAAACAAACAAAAAACCCCAGCAGCACCAAATAAAACTATATTTTTAAGCGCGCCAAAGCCTTTCACCAGCACACTGGCTTCGTTTTTACAGACATTAGACATACAAAAATCACAACAGGTCTGGTGTTTATAAAACTTAGTCTAGACTCGAGACTCTAATAAAGTCTGAGACAGTAATGTCATGACAACGCCGTACAAATTGTATGTGTGTGACGTCATTAGAGATTGAGTCTGGACTCTAAACGTTTTATAAGCATGGGTCCTGGTCCTTGGTTTTTGGTATCCTGGGGTAACTGTGAATTACATCCCTAAACCCAGGGTTGGCGAATCACTGGTTAAACAATGTTGTACACAAGTGACAATTGGAAGCATCACGGCTGGTCAAAGCTGTAGTATGTGCTGGGGTAACTGTGAATTACATCCCTAAATTCAGTGTTGGCGAATCACTGGTTAAACAATGTTGTACACAAGTGACAATTGGAAGCACCACGGCTGGTCAAAGCTGTAGTATGTACTGGGGTAACTGTGAATTACATCCCTAAACCCAGGGTTGGCGAATCACTGGTTAAACAATGTTGTACACAAGTGACAATTGGAAGCATCACGGCTGGTCAAAGCTGTAGTATGTACTGGTGTAACTGTGAATTACATCCCTAAACCCAGTGTTGGCGAATCACTGGTTAAACAATGTTGTACACAAGTGACAATTGGAAGCACCACGGCTGGTCAAAGCTGCAGTATGACCCTAAACCCAGTGTTGGCGAATCACTGGTTAAACAATGTTGTACACAAGTGACAATTGGAAGCATCACGGCTGGTCAAAGCTGTAGTATGTACTGGTGTAACTGTGAATTACATCCCTAAACCCAGTGTTAGCGAATCAATGGTTAAACAATGTTGTACACAAGTGACAATTGGAAGCTTCACGGCTGGTCAAAGCTGTAGTATGTGCTGGGTAACTGTGAATTACATCCCTAAACCCAGGGTTGGCGAATCACTGGTTAAACAATGTTGTACACAAGTGATAATTGGAAGCACCACGGCTGGTCAAAGCTGTAGTATGTGCTGGGGTAACTGTGAATTACATCCCTAAACCCAGTGTTGGCGAATCACTGGTTAAACAATGTTGTACACAAGTGATAATTGGAAGCACCACGGCTGGTCAAAGCTGTAGTATGTGCTGGGGTAACTGTGAATTACATCCCTAAACCCAGTGTTGGCGAATCACTGGTTAAACAATGTTGTACACAAGTGACAATTGGAAGCACCACGGCTGGTCAAAGCTGCAGTATGACCCTAAACCCAGTGTTGGCGAATCACTGGTTAAACAATGTTGTACACAAGTGACAATTGGAAGCATCACGGCTGGTCAAAGCTGTAGTATGTACTGGTGTAACTGTGAATTACATCCCTAAACCCAGTGCTAGCGAATCAATGGTTAAACAATGTTGTACACAAGTGACAATTGGAAGCTTCACGGCTGGTCAAAGCTGTAGTATGTGCTGGGTAACTGTGAATTACATCCCTAAACCCAGGGTTGGCGAATCACTGGTTAAACAATGTTGTACACAAGTGATAATTGGAAGCACCACGGCTGGTCAAAGCTGTAGTATGTGCTGGGGTAACTGTGAATTACATCCCTAAACCCAGTGTTGGCGAATCACTGGTTAAACAATGTTGTACACAAGTGACAATTGGAAGCACCACGGCTGGTCAAAGCTGCAGTATGACCCTAAACCCAGTGTTGGCGAATCACTGGTTAAACAATGTTGTACACAAGTGACAATTGGAAGCATCACGGCTGGTCAAAGCTGTAGTATGTACTGGTGTAACTGTGAATTACATCCCTAAACCCAGTGTTGGCGAATCACTGGTTAAACAATGTTGTACACAAGTGACAATTGGAAGCTTCACGGCTGGTCAAAGCTGTAGTATGTGCTGGGTAACTGTGAATTACATCCCTAAACCCAGGGTTGGCGAATCACTGGTTAAACAATGTTGTACACAAGTGATAATTGGAAGCACCACGGCTGGTCAAAGCTGTAGTATGTGCTGGGGTAACTGTGAATTACATCCCTAAACCCAGTGTTGGCGAATCACTGGTTAAACAATGTTGTACACAAGTGACAATTGGAAGCACCACGGCTGGTCAAAGCTGTAGTATGACCCTAAACCCAGTGTTGGCGAATCACTGGTTAAACAATGTTGTACACAAGTGAGAATTGGAAGCATCACGGCTGGTCAAAGCTGTAGTATGTGCTGGGGTAACTGTGAATTACATCCCTAAACCCAGGGTTGGCGAATCACTGGTTAAACAATGTTGTACACAAGTGAGAATTGGAAGCATCACGGCTGGTCAAAGCTGTAGTATGTCCCTAAACCCAGGGTTGGCGAATCACTGGTTAAACAATCTTGTACACAAGTGAGAATTGGAAGCATCACAGCTGGTCAAAGCTGTAGTATGTGCTGGGGTAACTGTGAATTACATCCCTAAACCCAGGGTTGGCGAATCACTGGTTAAACAATGTTGTACACAAGTGAGAATTGGAAGCATCACGGCTGGTCAAAGCTGTAGTATGTGCTTCTCTGTTTGTGGGGAAGTGACAATTGGAAGCATCACGGCTGGTCAAAGCTGTAGTATGTGCTTCTCTGTTTGTGGGGAAGTGACAATTGGAAGCATCACGGCTGGTCAAAGCTGTAGTATGTGCTTCTCTGTTTGTGGGGAAGTGACAATTGGAAGCAGCACGGCTGGTCAAAGCTGTAGTATGTACTTCTCTGTTTGTGGGGAAGTGACAATTGGAAGCATCACGGCTGGTCAAAGCTGTAGTATGTACTTCTCTGTTTGTGGGGAAGTGACAATTGGAAGCATCACGGCTGGTCAAAGCTGTAGTATGTACTTCTCTGTTTGTGGGGAAGTGAGAATTGGAAGCACCACGGCTGGTCAAAGCTGTAGTATGTACTTCTCTGTTTGTGGGGAAGTGACAATTGGAAGCATCACGGCTGGTCAAAGCTGTAGTATGTGCTTCTCTGTTTGTGGGGAAGTGACAATTGGAAGCATCACGGCTGGTCAAAGCTGTAGTATGTGCTTCTCTGTTTGTGGGGAAGTGAGAATTGGAAGCACTACGGCTGGTCAAAGCTGTAGTATGTACGTCTCTGTTTGTGGGGAAGTGACAATTGGAAGCACTACGGCTGGTCAAAGCTGTAGTATGTACTTCTCTGTTTGTGGGGAAGTGACAATTGGAAGCATCACGGCTGGTCAAAGCTGTAGTATGTACTTCTCGGTTTGTGGGGAAGTGACAATTGGAAGCATCACGGCTGGTCAAAGCTGTAGTATGTGCTTCTCTGTTTGTGGGGAAGTGAGAATTGGAAGCACTACGGCTGGTCAAAGCTGTAGTATGTACTTCTCTGTTTGTGGGGAAGTGACAATTGGAAGCATCACGGCTGGTCAAAGCTGTAGTATGTACTTCTCTGTTTGTGGGGAAGTGACAATTGGAAGCATCACGGCTGGTCAAAGCTGTAGTATGTGCTTCTCTGTTTGTGGGGAAGTGACAATTGGAAGCATCACGGCTGGTCAAAGCTGTAGTATGTGCTTCTCTGTTTGTGGGGAAGTGAGAATTGGAAGCACTACGGCTGGTCAAAGCTGTAGTATGTACGTCTCTGTTTGTGGGGAAGTGACAATTGGAAGCACTACGGCTGGTCAAAGCTGTAGTATGTACTTCTCTGTTTGTGGGGAAGTGACAATTGGAAGCATCACGGCTGGTCAAAGCTGTAGTATGTACTTCTCGGTTTGTGGGGAAGTGACAATTGGAAGCATCACGGCTGGTCAAAGCTGTAGTATGTGCTTCTCTGTTTGTGGGGAAGTGAGAATTGGAAGCACTACGGCTGGTCAAAGCTGTAGTATGTACTTCTCTGTTTGTGGGGAAGTGACAATTGGAAGCATCACGGCTGGTCAAAGCTGTAGTATGTACTTCTCTGTTTGTGGAGAAGTGACAATTGGAAGCATCACGGCTGGTCAAAGCTGTAGTATGTGCTTCTCTGTTTGTGGGGAAGTGAGAATTGGAAGCATCACGGCTGGTCAAAGCTGTAGTATGTGCTTCTCTGTTTGTGGGGAAGTGAGAATTGGAAGCATCACGGCTGGTCAAAGCTGTAGTATGTACTTCTCTGTTTGTGGGGAAGTGACAATTGGAAGCATCACGGCTGGTCAAAGCTGTAGTATGTACTTCTCTGTTTGTGGGGAAGTGAGAATTGGAAGCATCACGGCTGGTCAAAGCTGTAGTATGTGCTTCTCTGTTTGTGGGGAAGTGACAATTGGAAGCATCACGGCTGGTCAAAGCTGTAGTATGTACTTCTCTGTTTGTGGGGAAGTGACAATTGGAAGCATCACGGCTGGTCAAAGCTGTAGTATGTACTTCTCTGTTTGTGGGGAAGTGACAATTGGAAGCACTACGGCTGGTCAAAGCTGTAGTATGTACGTCTCTGTTTGTGGGGAAGTGACAATTGGAAGCACTACGGCTGGTCAAATCTGTAGTATGTACTTCTCTGTTTGTGGGGAAGTGACAATTGGAAGCATCACGGCTGGTCAAAGCTGTAGTATGTACTTCTCTGTTTGTGGGGAAGTGACAATTGGAAGCATCACGGCTGGTCAAAGCTGTAGTATGTACGTCTCGGTTTGTGGGGAAGTGAGAATTGGAAGCATCACGGCTGGTCAAAGCTGTAGTATGTACTTCTCGGTTTGTGGGGAAGTGACAATTGGAAGCACCACGGCTGGTCAAAGCTGTAGTATGTACGTCTCTGTTTGTGGGGAAGTGAGAATTGGAAGCACTACGGCTGGTCAAAGCTGTAGTATGTACTTCTCGGTTTGTGGGGAAGTGAGAATTGGAAGCACCACGGCTGGTCAAAGCTGTAGTATGTACGTCTCTGTTTGTGGGGAAGTGACAATTGGAAGCACCACGGCTGGTCAAAGCTGTAGTATGTGCTTCTCTGTTTGTGGGGAAGTGACAATTGGAAGCACCACGGCTGGTCAAAGCTGTAGTATGTACGTCTCTGTTTGTGGGGAAGTGACAATTGGAAGCATCACGGCTGGTCAAAGCTGTAGTATGTGCTTCTCTGTTTGTGGGGAAGTGACAATTGGAAGCATCACGGCTGGTCAAAGCTGTAGTATGTGCTTCTCTGTTTGTGGGGAAGTGACAATTGGAAGCACTACGGCTGGTCAAAGCTGTAGTATGTACGTCTCTGTTTGTGGGGAAGTGACAATTGGAAGCATCACGGCTGGTCAAAGCTGTAGTATGTGCTTCTCTGTTTGTGGGGAAGTGACAATTGGAAGCACTACGGCTGGTCAAAGCTGTAGTATGTACGTCTCTGTTTGTGGGGAAGTGACAATGTGAAGCATCACGGCTGGTCAAAGCTGTAGTATGTGCTTCTCTGTTTGTGGGGAAGTGACAATTGGAAGCACTACGGCTGGTCAAAGCTGTAGTATGTACGTCTCTGTTTGTGGGGAAGTGACATTTGGAAGCACTACGGCTGGTCAAAGCTGTAGTATGTACGTCTCTGTTTGTGGGGAAGTGACAATTGGAAGCACCACGGCTGGTCAAAGCTGTAGTATGTACTTCTCTGTTTGTGGGGAAGTGCATATAAAATAGTTCTTGCTACTAATGATGACTACGTGACACAATTACCAAATGTTGGACATGCAACAGCCGATGATTAATTAATTTCAATGTGCCCTAGTGGTGTCGTTAAACAAAAACGTTTCCTTCAATTTGGCTTCACCCCAAAAGTAGAAATGAGCTTTAATTTATACAATTAAATGGCAATTTGTAAAGAAACATTATTGTTAATTGTTTCTGTACCAATAAAAAATGTTATGGGAGTTGGTATGGGTTTAAAACTTAATACTATGTTTAATATGAGTGTTATTATTATACAGCATATTGTGAACAGTGTTTCCTAGAACGGCTTGTCTTTATGGATATGCTCACCTTTCGTGACCATCTGATATCATCATTGTTTTGACAGTCATTTGTAATTATACCACAAGAGCTGATCCAGTCCCAGGGAGCTGTTCTATGTGCTAGCTTGGATTTAGTAAAGTAGTCTGAGGTGGTGCAAGAGGGATCCAGTAAAGGATCTCCTCGTGAGTGTCTGACCTCCTCAATGAATCATTTCATTCATTTCATTCTAACTTATTTTCGTGCTTATATTCAATTAAGGTTCAAACACGCTGTCCTGGGCACACACCTCAGCTATCTGGGCCGTCTGTCCAGGACAGTGGGTTAGTTGTTAGTGATTATATAGAGGGAAGATGGTGTAGTTGTCATACACCTACCCACTGAGTCGTTAAAACTTTAGCACATTTTGAACTAGCGTGGTTGTATGAGCCAACTGCCTGGATACTCTTCCAGTGCAAAGTCATACTGGGGGGGTGAAGAGAGAGAGAGAGAGAGAGAGAGAGAGAGAGAGAGAGAGAGAGAGAGAGAGAGAGAGAGAGAGAGAGAGAGAGAGAGAGAGAGAGAGAGAGAGAGAGAGAGAGAGAGACCAAATACACATACAGGCAATCATGAACACACACAAACATACATGCCTCTATCCATCCATCCGACACAGGACGTAGCCCAGTGGTAAATATCTCGCCTGATGCAAGGTCTGTCTGGGATCGATCCAAGTTGATGGACCGATTGGACTATTTATCATTCTACCCAGTGCGCAACGAGTGGCATATCAAAGACCCTGGTAGGTGCTATTCAGTCTGGGGATTGTGCATACAAAAGAACCCTTGCTACCATTGGAGAAATATAGCAGGTTTCCTCTCTAAACCTCTAGCCGGTGATTAATAAATCAATCAATATGTTCTAATGGTGTCGTTAACCAAAACAAACTAAACCATCCATTGATCCATCTATATGTAAGTACATACCTACGTACCAACCCACCCACATACCTGCCTACATCCATACCAACAGAGTAGATACAAGCATCTGGTGGGGATAAGAAAACTCAATAGCTTCACCAAGAGGATCGACTTTTCATTGTAGTCAATCGAACGGATTACAACCGAGATAAAATCTCACTCGATTGGCAAAATGTCCACACACCTTTGAATGCTGTACAGGCCTCGGTGGCGTCGTGGTTGGGCCATCGGTCTACAGGCTGGTAGGTACTGGGTTCGGATCCTAGTCGAGGCATGGGATTTTTAATCCAGATACCGACTTCAAACCCTGAGTGAGTGCTCCGCAATGCTCAATGGGTAGATGTAAACCACTTGCACCGTCCAGTGATCCATAACTGGTTCAACAAAGGCCATAGTTTGTGCTACCCTGCCTGTAGGAAGGGCAAATGAAAGATCCCTTGCTGCTTGTCGTAAAAGAGTAGCCTATGTGGCGACTGCGGGTTTCCTCTAAAAACAGTGTCAGAATGACCATATGTTTGATGTCCAATAGCCAATGATAAAGATAAAAAATCGATGTGCTCTAGTGGCGTCGTTAAATAAAACAAACGTTACTTTTTGAATGGTGTAGCCAGAACCCCACGACTGGTAAGTCAAAGTATTTTGTATTCTGTGGGAATATGCATATACAAGACACTTTGCTGCTAATGGAAACATGTGACAGTTTCCACTCAAGACTCCATGTCAGAATTACCAATTGTTTGACATCTAATAGCTGATTAATGAATGATTGTGCTCTACAGGTGTCGTAAAAGAAAAACATAATTTGACAATTTAAGCAAATGTAACAAAGTATATGGCATCTCGTGGCCCAAACTGTTCCAGTTGGGACATCTTGGGCAATTGGGACATTTTGGGCTCCACCACACGCCTCGTAGTGTTGGTTGTGAAGAACCACGGTCTGTTTGGGATGATAGAGGGTTACAACAGTGAGTCCGTTTCACTATTTAGTTAACACACATTGAAACTCTTTTATATACGACAAGTTGGCACGTTGCACGCCTCGTATCTCAGTGAAGTGTTGGTTGTGAAGCACCAGGGTCTGGTCTGGGATAATAGAGGATTACGATAGTAAGCCTGGTCGACTATTTAGTTAAAACACATTGATACAGTTTTTATATACTTACGACAAGTTGGCACGTTGCACGCCTCGTATCTCAGTGAAGTGTTGGTTGTGAAGCACCAGGGTGTGGTCTGGGACGCTAGAGGATTACGACAGTACGGATGCTTGGTATTCTTATCAGCAAACGACGCACGAAGCTTGAACGCATGCTTGTGGGGATTGTCCTCACTCCAGACTTGACACTCTTGCCCTGATTTGGTTTTACCAATTCTGCCTATGTACTGGTCTCCAGATTTTCCGTGCGTACATATGTCTTCTGTTTGAATTGGAAAATGTGTTTATATAATAAATAATTTAACTTTATTGCAGACTTAAGGGATTTACTCTGTTCACATTCCCATACCGGGCCCCACACACGTTTGTAATATAAACCATTACATAAATATTGTAATTTCACACATTGTATTTATGACATGGTTCATAATAATAATAATACATTGAAAACATGTTACGGCACACTTACGACGTCACTATAGTTGCTATAGCAGCTGCAAGCTTACTGCAGTCGTGACTGATATTGACATCATTTGATATCACTGTAATTGTCATATGTGAATAGTGTTAACATTAATTGTTATGAGACTGAAATTCATATTACATTTTTGCTATAAATCATAGTTTGTGAATAATAACTAAATTATAACATTCGCTCTAAACATATTTTTGTTTACCGTCATATTGACGTTGGAGACATAGCTAAGCACAACACAGTTCATGTGAGAGGTAACCTACTGCCACCATACCAAACTATTTTTTTTTACAACCAACACACAACATTTATCACCAATCACAGAATCCCAGCCGGAAGTTATTTGGTTTAGCACTACATATAGGTTCAAATGTAGATATTGTTAACTGAATATTAAAGTAACTGTTGGTACTACAATATGCAAGTGAATACTAATTCCATTGTATAGTCAGTAACGTGTATTACTATGGTCTTGCTTTACTGAAGCGATGATTTGACTGGATATCAGCATCTATTCAGAACATTAGTTACGACAGAGTCAAATGTACATATTTTTAAAGCGGCAATAACCGGAATATTTTTTTATTGTTTAAGCATGTAGAACAGAAAATCCAATTACGTTTGGTGTATATATATGACGCCGCACTCCACATTGGTTTCACTACGCTGGCTTATCCAGGTCAAAAACAAAGCCAGTTTTTCGAAAGTGGGACACCTTTGACGGGCTCCTACCGATCTCGGTTTTCAATGGCTTATCACAAGTGTGGAATTCCCCAACAAGAGTTCACATGAGATTTCGCAATTTTTTAACAAATTTAACTGTCTTGATTGATGGGTCGTCTCATATCCCCAAAACATATTTATAGCCATAGAGGTATGGTACAACGCCTTTCCAGGGGTCGGTGAGTGGGGGATTTGCTTTGAAATTTTGACAGTGGCCAGCTGTTGGCATACGCGTTACATGTAAGGGGGTGTTACTAATTACGTAACGCTCTAGGGGTAGAGGAAGAGGATACTGTGTTCGATTTACGTAACATGTTTTAAGACTATATGTTATTTTTATTCATTACTTAGACCTAAAAATTAGTTTTTTGGAAATGCGCGGTCGGTCTAGGATCGATTCCCATCGGCGGGTATATAAAATACCATGGTATGTGATATCCTGTCTGTTGGATGGTACATATAAACGATCCCTTGCTAAAAAAATAAAATATGTAGCGGGTTTCCAAGGCGCGTGTGCAAGGATTTCAGCGGGGTTGGGGTTATAGACTGTGTTGAGCGAAGTTTATATGGGGCCATGCTCCCCCAGAAAATACATTTCAATTTTTTTTAAGCTAGGGCAAGTAAGGCTTTCAACCTTCAATACCCTCCCCCTGCCCATGCACCCAATTCCTCTCTAAGATTATATGTCAAAATTACCAAATGTTAGACATCCAACAGCAAATGGAAGGAAGGATAGGATATGTTTTATTTAACGACGCACTCAACACATTTTATTTACGGTTGTATGGCGTCGGATGATTATTAAATCAATATGCTCTAACTTTGATGTCGTTAAACACCCCCCCCCCCTCCTCGCACTAACTTTACCCTTTCCAAACGAAATAATATTTATTTGAATTTGTCGATTTTAACACGTAAAATTGTCTACTTTAGTATATTTTATTTAAAAAATATATATACATGATTAATGTGTTACTAGTATACAAACTAAACATTGAAAGTTCTACTAACACTTTATAAAATATTAATTCTGAAATAGGAAGGTACGATTGTCGATAATACGTTGTCAAGATCAAACCGGTTTTAACGAAAGACTCTAGTACCGTATCCTCAATCGAACGTCAATTTTTTTAGACGAACCCTACAATTTGAAATCGGCAAACGCACGTGTTAACTGAAACTGACAACAGACTGGCATTTGGCGACGAATCAAGGTATACTTTTGACGATCTCCGTTCATAGCGAACACACACGAGTTTTTTTAAAAGCGCCTTTGAGCTTGTATTTCATATTTGTACATGATGTTATAATATGGTAATCAGAGACTGTAACTTTAAAACGAAATAGTAAAATGAATGTTGATACGTTTACTACAATAAGCAAGTGAACAGTAGTCCCAGTCTTTAGTACTAGGGTCTTCATTTACTGTAGCGAGGATTTAACATTTCATTTTCGCATGTAATCCAGGAAATTAATTACTGATGGTTCATATGTAGATGTCTTTGAATAAATAGTAAATAGTAAAGGCACGGCGGATACAAGTAGACATGGGGAGGCGGGGGCTGACTGAGATCGAGAGTACAAAGCCAAGTTTCTAAGGGGTCGGGGGTATCGTTCCCTGTAAAATTTTGAAAACGAGGTGTCCTGACATGCAATTTCCTTCATTCTACAAGTAACTCTAATTGTTGATACTTACTACAATAAGCAAGTGGACAGAAGTCCCAGGATTTAGTGTGCGACGTGTAGCACCAGGGTCTTGCCCTAAAATTCTGCGGATTTCGACAACTGTTTCCCGAGTCTTCAAGGTCATACTCTGGGAACCCGCTCACCTGGTATGCGAGACCTGTTACATCCGCCCATCTAACACAGCTCTGTCCTGACACCGTGAAGTTCATCTCACCTTTGTACTCCCTGCCTTTGTAGCTTTCCAGACAGTCGAGTGCTGCAGCATAAAGGGAAGGTTAAACTGGAAGGGAATGTTAGACTGACGACATGTTTATAGTACTTTAAACTACGCCAGTAATTCGATAGTATGGGTAGTTCGGAATCACTTGTTTAAGGTGGTGAGGGTTGATGAGGGTTGGTGAGGTGAGTAGAACACGATGGGTTTGTTTTTAATTAGACGAAAGTGTCCGAACTTGGCTGAGGCGAGCTTATTACACCTTTGTGTAACCCATGCCAATTAAGCACGATATCAAAACGAGATAACCTGATATTTTATATGTATGCGTTTCTTATATTTGATAACACACAAATGATAAACATGTAGAGGTCTAGGCTTTCTTTAAGAACGAATTACCGTTCTCGACTTTCTTGACACATGTTACCCAAGCTATGTATGGAATTCAGAGTCCATTGCATCTATACTAAAACGCAAAAGAAACGCAGGTTCTCATTAAATTGGATATAAAATATTAAAAAAAGAAAACGAAATGAAGATTTCAACATTTATTTTGGAGCTACACCAATTCGGCACACATTGGTGTTGGAAATTTTTGATTGAATTCCTTTTTGGCTATTGTTTCATGTCATAAAGTAGGGTGGGGGTCCATGTTAAAAATGTGAAAGAGACGACCTGTAGCATTGTCAAAGTCAGTATCGCGTGTGACCACCCTGGGCATTCAAACAGGCAGTGCAACGTCTCCTCATTGAGTTGACAAGCCGTTGAAAGAATGCCTGAGGGAGTGAGTTCCATTCATGGACCAATGCTGCCTCCAGCGCCTGCATATTCTGAGGTTGTCCGCGAGCCTGAAGGCGACGTCCGATTTCATCCCAGACGTGTTCGATAGGCGCCATGTCCGGTGATAAGGCTGGCCACGGCAACGTTGGGATGTTGTGCTGAGCCAGCAACGCCTGTGTTGCCCAGGCAGTGTGCGGCCTGGCATTGTCTTGCTGCAGCAAGCGCACACGTGGGTGAGCGGCAAAGAAGGGAACGACGTGATTGTTGATGACGTCATTTTGGTACACGGCGGCATTAACGCGTTGTCTGAACACATGAAGTTGTGTTCTGTGGTTGAATGAGAACCCACCCCACACCATCACACTACCCCCGCCCCATCGGTCGGCCTGCAGAACGCAGCAGTCGGAGTAACGTTCATGTCGACGTCGCCATACTCGGATTCGGCCATCAGCGTTGGAAACATTGTAACGGCTCTCATCAGTAAACAGAACTTGTTGCCACTGGCCACGTCGCCATCTTTGATGTTGTTGCGCCCACTGTTGACGTTGTTGGCGGTGCCGAGGGGTCAATATTGGTCCCACATAAGGATGGCGGTTACGGAGTCCTGCTGCCCTCAGACGGCGTCGGACGGTATCGGCGGACACTGGACCACGTGGACCACGCACCTGGTGAGCGGTGTTAGCTGCTGGCAGCATCCGATTCCTAAGGTGGGTCACCCGGATGTACCGGTCTAGGGCTGCGGTTGTCACCCTCGGGCGGCCGGTGCGTGGTCGATCGTTCACAGATCCAGTGATTTGGTGACGTTGAGAAAGGCGTGCGATTGTCGAAACATGACATCCCAATTGTCTGGCTACAGCAGTACGGGTCTGTCC